>NC_080043.1:52433999-52574453 GCF_012489685.1 Lotus japonicus | reverse complement strand
TTTTCGGACAATCGGGCCGAAATACGACTACGCAGGGGCATTTTGGTCCAAAATAAAGGCTCAAAACTTCAAAGTTATCAGTTCTGAAAACAAATTTGACAGCAACGATCCTCATGACTTCCGTGACAAACAAATCCTAAAGGCACGAAGTCAGATTAAGTCTTTTCGACAATAAAGTTTCGAAATGTGAGCAAAAGGGTTTTGAAAAGTTTTTCAGATCCTGGACAACTGGATCACAATCAGCGTTTACTGACAGAGGTTTTAGGCTCATGGAAACCTAGAGAACATAACCCAAGCAAGAAATCGAAGAAAACGGACAATTTTAGAAAAAGCTCAAAACTTAGAGCACAGAAACGACTACAGAAACTCAGCAGAAAAGTAATCAGAGGTAGGAATCGTGTTAGTTACCTCGATACCTAGAAGTAGGGACGAACTGCACGAAGATTGGTCCAAGGTTTCGCGAAAATCTCTCCTCTCCCTCTCTCTCTACAAACCGCGGCCTCAATGGTGCAAAATGAAGAGGATTTTGCTTTTTCGCCTATTTATAGGCGGGCGAAATCGCGGGAAAATGAAAATTTCGCGATTCCGATTTTTGCAGCACGATCACCGAGAAATTATAAGAGAGATTCTGGCGTCAGAATTCCAGAACTCAAAACAAATATCTAGGATTTGGGAAAAACGATATCGAAAAACTCAAAGCGGTGTCGGTTAATCTGCCCCGAAAAACTACTTTTTGCTGTGATGCTCAAACGACAAAACTTCCAACTGAAGAAAGTTTGGAAACGTCGAAACAAGTCTGGCAACACGGACGGAATCTTCTTTAGAAGTCCCGAATAGAAAAAGTCTTCATCCATTGCTCGAAAATAGGGTTTCGAAGCAAAGAAATTAGCGTCGGCGGACATCCGAAAAGTGAAACCTATCGTGCGTACAGTCCAGAGTTCCGAAATGAAACGCTGGTCGATGGAAAAATAAAGAGAATCTTTAAATTTTCCGAGAGTTCGAAATCTCACTCAAAACGTTGCTTTAAGAGCGAAATAGTCTATTCTGGACACGCTCGCCCTAAGGCAAGTGTGCAGACGACTCGCACTAACTCCGAAAACAACTACGCAACATTCCTCAAGCAATTCCTGAACTTTCTTCTTCATTAATCTTCCTCAAATGTCAAACTCCTGTCACGCTTACACTGATTCTACGCGTGAGTCGGAAACTAGCTTGTTCTGAAAATCCAGGTCTTACAATACTCCCCTCCAAAAAGAAAGTTTCGTCCTCGAAACTCAGAGTTCTGCAAAAAGTTCGGAATACAGTTCCTTGATCTTATCTTCCAATTCTCATGTAGTAGTGCCGGTGTCATTGTTCCTCAAAATCTTTACTTAAGCAATCTGCCTTCCCCTTAACTGTTTCACTCTTCTATCCCCACTGCTAACTATCGGCGTCTCAAAAGACAAAACATCATTCAACCTCATGTCGTCTGACTCGATTACATGCGTCAGATCTCTGCTTGAAATGATATCGGTTGGCATTCCGTGCAGTCGCACAACCTTAGCCACTTACTTCTTTACTTTCGGTCGTCCGAAATTCTTCTTAAACTCGGTGCCTCTCTGTCATCATAAAGTAGATACTCAACTTGTCCTCGTGATCTTCATCTACAGTCCATCACTTGTTCGTTCGATAACTCTTAGACGAAACATTGTGTTGGAATCTAATAGTCCATTAACGTCACATCCAACTTCGTAACTATCATCACTCGCACAATGAAATCAATCTCCTACTTAGTCACCATTCGAATTAAAAATCGACTTATGTCCTTATTTCTTGTCCTTCACTAATCTTATCCTCTTCAACATCAAGTTATCAACAACTTATAAGATAATCCTCTTCTTAATATCTAACAATCCATTATTATCGTCTTCTTCCTTAGAACTTCCCTCACTCAAACCTATTTACACTTACTGAAATCCCTAACACTTCGCACAAATCGAGACTTATCCTCTAGAAGATTAAATCATAACTATACCTCAAGGGACTTAACTAGCCATTGACTCTTAAACTCTACGAAACTCGTCAAAATATAACAACCTCAGATATTCGTCTTAATACTAACACCTTCCTTTTTGTGACTCAATCACCATCTCGTCAATCAACTTCTTAATTTCTCAATCAAATTCTGACAAACTTCAAGTCCTACACACCTTAGACAGACATTCATAGATTTAAAACCTAAACCTTCACCAAGTTTGGTCCTCTAATGACCTTTAATCCTTCAATACTTCTTAAATGGATATCCGTTTCTTAAAAACTATAACTCCTTCACTCACCCAAACGACCTGACCAGTGTCGTCATGCTTTCACATTCACAACTTGATCCTGCTATCCATAATCATAACTTATTATGCTAACATCATTCAAATCTTATCACATGGTCATTATGTCCGCAACCTCATAATCAACATCAATCGATCACCAACCTTAACACTCCACACAACCCAGAATTCCCTTACTTCAAGATCTCTCTTATACTACACCTCAATGGTCTTAACCCGAAACTCACCTTCAGGTCTTCAATCTTCTAAGATTCAACTCCTATTGTCACACCTACAACCATAAGATCTCCTACTCGTACGTGATTCTCGGCTCTCAAGATTCAATCTTAACCCTAAGATTGCAATCCAACTTAGTAAATCTCACTTAGTAATCTCAGCATATTTCCTTGGAATCCATATCACCAACCTCAAGTATTCAACTTATGCTAAAACTTTCTTTCTCCAACTTAATCATTAATTCAACACTTTTCAAGCGAAAATTCATCTCTTAAGACTATAATGTCTCCACATATTAATCAAACGCTTAGCAAAACTTATTCCTCGAACTCGACTATAACAATCTAGTTCAGAGCTAATTCTTCTCAATCTCGCTACCATCAAGGTATCATCTAAAACATGATTAAATCCAACTTATTTAGTCTCTAACAACTCCCCTCAGCAATCACATAACCTATGACTTCATAACTTCTGAGAAACTACTTAATACTTTTCCAGCACTAAATCTCTTGACTTGGTCTACCTCTACTTGGAGTAATCACACGAACTAACCAATCAATGCCTATACGACACTCATCGACTTCCACAGATTCAAATCTTAATCTTTTACAATCAAATGCTTAACACGAACTTTCCACCCAAATCCGACTAATCCTCAATCAATTCAAATTCATCTTACCCGTCCTTCTATCAAAGTCCATAACCAGCTGTGATTCCGAATATCACCCCCTCAATATTAGGTTGATCAGGCCTAATACATCGAAGGTGGAAATTTAGAAAAACCCACTGGAACAGACAATGAGTTCCTAACATCCAGTAACCACAAATATCCTGATATCAAGTTCCTAACGATTCTGCTACGGAACCACACACCCTCAGTCCATGTAAAAGATTAATCCTTCCTCGTCAATTGAGTCAAAGGTCCAACAATCTTGGCAAATCCCTCAATGAAGCGTCTATAATATCCAGCTAAATCCACAGAACTTCTGATCTCTGTCACCATCTTCGGTTGCTCCCAAGCCAAAACAGTCTCCACTTTCGCCGGATCCACAGCTATGCCCTCCTTCGAGATAGCATGGCCTAAGAAATTGACTTCCTCCAGCCAGAATTCACACTTGGAAGGGTTCGCATACAGCTTTTTCTCTCTCAACAATTGTAAAACTTGGCGCAAATGTCCTTCATGTTTATTCGCGTCCTTCGAATAGATCAATATGTCCTCAATAAACACCACCACACGCCGATCTAAGAACTCCTGAAAGATGCGGTTCATGTAATCCATGAAAACAGCAGGTACATTCGTCACTCCAAACGGCATCACTAGGTACTCGTAGTGTCCTTAACGTGTCCTGAAAGCAGTCTTCGGTATATCCTCAATCTTCACTCTGATCCGACGATAGCCTGACCTCAAATCTATCTTGGAAAATACGGTAGCCCCTCGTAGTTGGTCCATCAAATCATCTATCCTCGGCAACGGGTATCTGTTCTTGATCGTTGCCTTGTTCAATTGTCGATAATCCACCCACGATCTCGACCTTCCGTCCTTCTTCTTGACTAAAAGCACTGGCGCTCCCCATGGTGAAACACTCGGTCGAATGAATCCCTTTTGCCGAAAGATCCTCTAACGACTCCGCTTCAAAACTAAACGCCCTAAAATCCTACGATTCGTACCCATAAGGAATTTCCCTGAGATCCTAGCTTCCTTATCAACGCCTCGGTAAAACAACTCCCTAGCTCCAGTTCGGTTCATTCCTCTTGGTTGATACATTGCTGTCGCCATCAGTCGTTGATGATGCTCACGTGTAGCCTCCGCCATCCGGTTAAGATCCACCATCCTATATCCCATCGAACGTCCGATTAGTACTAACCATACGGTAGCACTAGACAAACCACTCAATCCGATTGAGTAGTAACGCAAGCAATTAGAGCGAAAATCGCTCTGCAGACAATCAATTTTCACTCTTTGCAGAGTCACACAACCTAGCACAGAAGACCTATTCCCCAAAGACTCCCAAAAGACTCGACTAAGCTCTGATACCACAATGTAACACCCCGATTTCCAGGTGTCACTTTAGTAACCAAAAATAGACTTTACGCTGAAAACAGGTAATTTTTTTTTCCGTTTGATTCCTTTTAAATCAAGCAATAGAGAAATAAAGACATAACCCCAACACTAACTAACCAATATACAAATATATACACATGTACCACCTCAGCTGCACTCTCCCGTCACGCGCACTCGCAGTGACTCCAAAGTAGTGTGCCCGTAGGCAAATAGTTACAGATCCAGATGTGTGAGTGAGAAAATCATAATTACAAACCACTAGGAGGAAGTCGGCCTCAAAATGGCCTAAGCAAAGACCCCTATGGTCCGACTGACTCACTGTGATCCCTCAGTAAGAGAACCACACAAAAGCCATGCGTCGGGAACCTACCCTGTCCCAAAATATGAATGACGAATCAGAGCTATTACAGTAACAACTAACTCAAAAGGCTCTAACCACCCATAACCCACACTACTATCATCGACCCTCCCTCGAACAGTCATGAAGTCCGGGTCCTCGTCGAAAGCTTCAGTAATAGTCGTTCCGCTCCGGGTCTTTCCCGCACAACGAATCATCACGAACCGGCTGACGGACGCCTGGCAGCAGGCCGACCGCCCAAGCACAAACATACAAACAAAGCCAAGGCGCTAGGGTCAACTTACAGAATACAATAGATATACAATCAACATGCGATAAAAGGGGTATATATATATGTTGTATATACATACATATCAGTTATGTATTGCCTACCCTAAGGTATATACATAGCATGTTATCGAATCTCTTACACAATTCAATCACCAAAACACGTAACAATGTTAATCAACATCAAATCATAATAAGATGCATTGTGTCACTGCAGAATATGCTGACACAAACCCGAATAACGTCACTCTGCTTGGCGACGGAACAAATCAACAACGTCACTCTGCTTGGCGACGGAACAAGTCAACGACGTCACTCTGCTTGGCGACGGGACAAATCAACGACGTCACTCTGCTTGGCGACGGGACAAATCAACGACGTCACTCTGCTTGGCGACGGGACAAACCAATGGTATTGCCACTTATAGGCTGGGCACCTCGAGACGGTCGTAACACTGGCCTCGTGTTTAACCATTTCTGCTCGGGCGTCGCTTATCACCTTTGGCTATAGTCAAGACGATACAAACTCTACATGGTTTGACCATTTCTGCTTGCTATGCCGAACATCAACAGGCACGATGCAACTCTACATGGATGATCGTTACCTCCTGTTGTGCCAGATATAGTCAGGACCGATTCAACTCTGCATGGCTGATCGTTACTTCCTGTTATACCGAAGTACTCTGCTTGGCACTTCATCGCGTATATGCACGTGTGCAATATGATTATCAAAACCAGAGTCAGTGTCGGTCAATACAACACGACTTGGAGTTAGTGTCGGTCAATACAACACAACCCCCACCACAAAACCCACAAACAAAACCCAGAGTCTGTGCCGGTCAATACAACACGACTCGAACAACACTACCAGGAGTACTAGAGTACTTGGTGACTTTCAAACATCACCATAGCTCACCTCAGTGGCTTTCCCCAATTCCAAACTCTCCAAACCCACAACAAAGTCGACTTTTCCCCGTTTTTCGTAAATATTTTCCCCTTCAGTTCTCCTATGCTTAAACGTTAATAAAAATTGTTTCAATTCGAATTAGTCAAGTTATGAGTTTATTTCTCAAAGTCTAAGTTTCCCAAGTCTTTAGATTTTCAAAACTCTATCATTCTAAGTTTTCAAAGATCAACCACCCAAAATACATTTCCCGGGGAAAGTCTAAGAATTCCAACATATGGCTAAGTCTCAAACCCCACATTTGGACTTGCCTAGGGTTGTTCATCCAACCCGAAATATCAAAGATCACCAGATCAATGAATCTCCACTCCGAAATTGCGTCAAAACGCTCAATCCAACAAAAGCACAACATCACAAGTATGGAAAAGCATCATAACATCAACTCATCATCAAAAACAACATCAGATAAAACATAAGTCGAATTTATCGACGCCTATCATGCAGTCATAGCTAATATATAGTAAGTTGCCCTAACCTCGAGCTGATCCAGCTTCGCAAATCAAATCTCCTTCACAGGAATGCCTTGAAACTTCCAAAGTTCCTTCGACTGAACCTCGGAGGAAAAACAAAGCAGAATCCACACAAAATCGATTAGTTCGATCGCAATACAATACATAAACGATAGACAAAGCATTAAAGCTTCAGAATAGGACATTCAGGTACGAAAAGACAAGTTTTCGAAACCGAAAAACTCCCCCCTAAAGGAAATAGTCCACGGCCTCAAAGGAAAAAGGGCTTCGGCTCTTTTTCCTTGATCAAATCAATTCACAAGGTAGTTTTAGGGTAAAACTAAGGCAGAGAAACTGTCAGAACAATTTTCGGACAATCGGGCCGAAATACGACTACGCAGGGGCATTTTGGTCCAAAATAAAGGCTCAAAACTTCAAAGTTATCAGTTCTGAAAACAAATTTGACAGCAACGATCCTCATGACTTCCGTGACAACAAATCCTAAAGGCACGAAGTCAGATTAAGTCTTTTCGACAATAAAGTTTCGAAATGTGAGCAAAAAGGGTTTTGAAACAGTTTTTCAGATCCTGGACAACTGGATCACAATCAGCGTTTACTGACAGAGGTTTTAGGCTCATGGAAACCTAGAGAACATAACCCAAGCAAGAAATCGAAGAAAACGGACAATTTTAGAAAAAGCTCAAAACTTAGAGCACAGAAACGACTACAGAAACTCAGCAGAAACAGTAATCAGAGGTAGGAATCGTGTTAGTTACCTCGATACCTAGAAGTAGGGACGAACTGCACGAAGATTGGTCAAGGTTTCGCGAAAATCTCTCCTCTCCCTCTCTCTCTACAAACCGCGGCCTCAATGGTGCAAAATGAAGAGGATTTTGCTTTTTCGCCTATTTATAGGCGGGCGAAATCGCGGGAAAATGAAAATTTCGCGATTCCGATTTTTGCAGCACGATCACCGAGAAATTATAAGAGAGATTCTGGCGTCAGAATTCCAGAACTCAAAACAAATATCTAGGATTTGGGAAAAACGATATCGAAAAACTCAAAAGCGGTGTCGGTTAATCTGCCCCGAAAAACTACTTTTTGCTGTGATGCTCAAACGACAAAACTTCCAACTGAAGAAAGTTTGGAAACGTCGAAACAAGTCTGGCAACACGGACGGAATCTTCTTTAGAAGTCCCGAATAGAAAAAGTCTTCATCCATTGCTCGAAAATAGGGTTTCGAAGCAAAGAAATTAGCGTCGGCGGACATCCGAAAAGTGAAACCTATCGTGCGTACAGTCCAGAGTTCCGAAATGAAACGCTGGTCGATGGAAAAATAAAGAGAATCTTTAAATTTTCCGAGAGTTCGAAATCTCACTCAAAACGTTGCTTTAAGAGCGAAATAGTCTATTCTGGACACGCTCGCCCTAAGGCAAGTGTGCAGACGACTCGCACTAACTCCGAAAACAACTACGCAACATTCCTCAAGCAATTCCTGAACTTTCTTCTTCATTAATCTTCCTCAAATGTCAAACTCCTGTCACGCTTACACTGATTCTACGCGTGAGTCGGAAACTAGCTTGTTCTGAAAATCCAGGTCTTACACCAATTTTGTATGAAAGCTGACTCATAGGGCTATGTTGGGTAATATTTTCATAATTTTTCGATTGCTGGTTCAATACCAGAATCATTTGCAAGTTCATTATGTTTCTGCCGCAGACACCCTAGCAGCCTGTGTTGTAGAGAGCATAACTCTCTTTAAAGAATTCTGAATTGAGTGAAACTAATTTTATATGAAAGCTAACTCATAGGGTTATATTGGGTAAAATTTTCGTAATTTTTGGGTTGCTGGTTCAATACCAGAATTATCTGCAAGTTAACTCTATTTCTGCTCGCAGACACCCTAACAGCATGTGCTGTAGAGAGCATAACTCTCTCTACAGAATTCCAAATTGGGTGAAACCAATTTTATATGAAAGCTAACGTATAAGGCTATGTTTGGTAAAATTTTCATAATTTTTGGACTGCTCATTTAGTACCAGGATTATATGCAAGTTTGCTATGTTTCTGCTTATTTCTGGGATTGATTCTGAAACTGATTCTAGTAATTGATATGAGACATTTGATGATTTTGTGTTGCTATTTTGTCAGTGGAATAGTGAATGATTTGATAATTGTATTGAAGTGTTATTTTGTGCAATTTTGGTGTGATTTCCGTTATGAAATTTGGTGAGAAAATATGTTATATATTTGGGGCTGGAGTGGTCTCAAATTGCATGTTTTAATTTATGAGTTTTTGCACGAAATACACTTCATTTAGTCAAGAGGCAACGTGTCAGTTTTCATCGGAAAACTGAGGTTTGTCCCAGAACTGGCCTGGTTCTGGAAGTCTGGAGTGGACTTCATTGGTTTTCAGCGGACACGGTGATACCGCTATGGTTAACAATTGGTACCACATGCATACAAGTCTCACACACTAAGTTTCACGTTTTCAGCGGTTTTATGTGTTTGGTGATTTGTTGGTGAATTGTTTTGTTGTTGTGGTAAAGTCGAATTATTATTCTTCTTAAAGCTTATAATTTTCCGAAACATTAATAAGAATTGTGAAACTGTCTTGAGAGCAAATATTATAATCACTAAGATTTTAAAGAAAAGTTCAAGAGTTTATAAAGCAGAATCTCTGAATTGTTTACTTGCTCTTTGTTATGCTATATTTTATACAATGTAAGTTCTTACCGTTCTCTTGGAATGATGTTCTATGCGACATCGCTCAGGTACTGGAGATAGAGATGTGGCTCATGAGGAGTAGCTTCGGAGAGTCTGAGTTTATGTTATTATTATTATTATTATTATAATAAAGTAAGTGTCTTGCTCTGTAACGTAACACTAGGTAGATACTTTACGTTACTTTTACATTTCGGTTGAGAGGATTTTATAACCTCTCCTTATGGAAGTTGTTGAATAATTTTCTAAATTATGGGGATGTCGTACTGTTGATGGCCGAAGTGCCTATGAAATTCAGTTTTGAGTATGATGAATTTTATTGGAATATCATGGAAGATAAACCTATTTAGATAAGTGATTTTATGCATCTTAGGATTATCTGGCTGGTTTAGAAATTTTATTGGCAGGAATAATTTATTCTTTGAAAACCATATGAACTTATAAATTTTCAAACACAGTCAGTGTTAATTTTAATGAGTTTTCGTGAAGAAGTGTAATACTCCCTTAGATATGTTTCTAAACTCTGATAAACGTTTTTAAATAAAACAATGGGAAAAAAGGGGGTGTTACATAGCTCCCCCTGAATCTAGGACTTAATAAAAATATTAGTAATATCTAGATTCTGAGCTAAATAATAAAAGAGTTCAAAGTAAGAATGTATGACAGAGATAAAATGAAATAATCAGAGCGCATAAGTATTCAGAGTCATGAGCAGGGTAAAGGTATCAGAGTCAACTAGTATCACTTCAGAGGAAAAAATTCTATGGTCATAAAGGTGGAACTCTTAAATTCTCCAAAGGAAAAAATATCACACTAACACAGCTTACACATCAAAAACTGGTTGTATACTCCCCCTTTTTGTCATAAGCAAAAAGCACGGGGTGTGAAAAACTTAGCTGGAAGTACAAAGTACTCCCCCTTAGAAAGGGTCTAAGTGTAAAAAGGATGGAGAAAAGAAAAATAAATTAAAGAAAACGTTTTTAATTAATGCATATGCAGAAGATTAAATGAAAGAGTTGAACGTTTACCACCGGCCAAGGAGTTAAAGGTAAACATCTGTTACCAATAAATAATCCTCGAGAAACTACTTCAGCATTAACTTCTGTAGACTGAACTTAGCTTATAAATAGCGGTTAAACCATATTAGTCTTCACATCTCGTTTTCACTTGAATTTAAAATTGCAATGGCATCCTTCATAGCATGCATCGAGTAGTTGAGGAAGAAAGCTTTTGATGAAGATCTCTTCATCAATGTACGCCATCCAGAGGAACCGAGCGTCTATAGTCTGACAAACCGGCTATTAGGCATGAGCTTGAGTCCAGAAATGGACAACATCCTCAGAAGCTTCCTCGGATTCGTGGAGGAAATGCAAGTGTTCTTCCAGAAGGAGCTGGAGCTGTATGAGGAGATCAGAGCAACAGAGGCGGCTCTGGAGACGTAGCGGAGGGTCCTGAGAGGCAGGAGCTGCGCCAGAGCTTAGTCCTCTTAGAGCATAGGCAGCACCGTCTGGAGCTTGAGAAAGCAGCGATGCGTAGACAATGTAGAAAATTGAGGAAAAATCATCCCTTTTATGTGTATCAATGCATTGTATGAATTTTCTTATTAATAAATAAAAAGCTTGTTTGTTGGTTAATGTGTATGAGTGAAAATTAACGTTATGATGAACAAGTAATTATGCAACACATAATGAAAACGATAATTGAATAAACAGAAAATAGATAAAGGAATATAGTTCAAGAAGAAAACAAGTAAACATAGATAAAGAAAGACAAAAGAAAAGATAATTCATAAAGCTAGGGTTTAGGTGTCCTCCTTAGAAGTTCTGCGCACATTTCTTTCAGACTTTGAAGAAGAACTTCATGAGAGTCAAGTCTTTGTTCAATAAGATCAATTCTTGAATCTGACTGAGGTTGAGCAGACGTTGCAGCTTGATCAGAGTGAGGAACTTGAGTAGATGTGGAGGCAACATCAGTAACTGGAAAAATTCTAAGTGCTTGATTTCTTAGTGCCTCAGCTTCAGCTTGTAATTTAGCTGCTTGTTCCAGAGCTTGCAACCTTGCAGCTTCACGTTGTTCTGCTTCAATCCTTGCAGCTTCTTCTTCTTGTTCTTTCTTCTTTCTGGCTTCTTCAATAACAGTATAGAGTTGTTCTCTCATCAGCTGTTCATTCAAAGCTTCTCTTCTTCTGAGTCGTTGACTGGCAGCTTCAACACACTTATTCTTTTCAACATTTAGAAACCCCACCATCACTGGAACTTGGTCAACCATCCAAGAACACAGATGATCCCAGTCCTCAACAACCATGTCTGGATTCTCACTGAGGTCAGTGCGACCATGCACATTGCGAACCCTTAAAGATGCTTCATGATTAAATGAGTTGATGCAATCAATGAAGGTATGAAAAACGGTAGAAATGGGGGGTTTGAATAACGTTTTCAGAACAAAACTTCCACCTTAAAGATTTAGACAAATCTTTTGAGAACTTAAGTGCAAAAGATAAGAGATAGAAAAGCACACAAGGATTTTATCCTGGTTCACTTGATAAATCACTCAAGCTACTCCAGTCCACCCGTTAAGGTGATTTCTTCCTTCTTCGAATGAAGGCAATCCACTAATCAGGTAAGAGTTACAACTGCACTTGAAACCTACAAGTGACTAACAATTACACTGACTTAGCTCACACTAAGATTCACTCTCTTAGTCTTCTCTAGGATCCGATCAACCTTGATCTCCTAAAGGAACTAAACAAATTGTTTATCAAAGAATTGTTTACAAGAGATTTGCTTCTAAAAAGCTAATTGTAAACTCAATGAATTTCAGATGAAAGAAAGCTTAGAATATTTTGAATATGTCTTGCGCGTGTATTACATCTTCTTCTTCTTCTAGCCGCTTCTTTCAATCTTCAGCCACTATATATACTCCAAGGATTAGGGTTGAGCGTTGCATGGGAAATGCTACCGTTGGAGGGCAGTTCTGGAAAATCCAGCTTCTGTTGTGGCTGAGAACGTTAGGTAGGTCGTCAGGAAGGTACACTTGCTTTTGTACTTGGATAGCGACTTGACCTTTTAACCTAGGAGACTTCTGATCAGAGGAATACTTCATATTGGAACTTGTGAAGCCGGTTGATCAGAGTCAGAGGGAAAGCACAGATCCTCTGACCATTGTATCTTCTGATTCTGAACTCAGACGGAAGAACATGGCCTTCAGAGTTTCTTGCTTCTGGACTTCAGAGTTTCCACTATTCAGCTTCTGCAACTTCAGAGTCTTCTACACCATCAGCACATCTGAACCTTCAGTGTTTCTTGGTTATCAGAACTTCTGGATCTTCAGAGCTTTTAGTGACTGAGTCCTCATTAGAATTTGTATAACTTCAGAACTTCTGAAGCTTTTCCACTGTTCATACTTAACATGGTGAATGCGAAAGCGTTGCTTGGGTTACTCTTTATACACAGTGCTTCTGATTTGTGTGAGATTTGAGTTGAGGTCAGAGCCTGTAAATAGCACTCTCAGAGAAACACGTTAGAGTACCACAATTGTTCATATCAAAAGGTTAACTTGTAATCATCAAAACATAGAGTTGTACTACTAGATCAAAACTTGATCTTACAATCTCCCCCTTTTTGATGATGACAAAACTAAGATTTTTGATGAACAATTCTTAAACATTAAACTGAATTCACTCAGAGTTTAGAGATATAGAATAATACGTAGGGAAGGCAGATCAGGATAAGTATTATTTTGCTCATTCTGAATTCAAGTCACTGCTTGATTCTGAGCTTAGCTCCCCCTGAATCTAATACTTGATGAAAACGTTAGTAAAGTCTAGATTCTGAGCTAAATGATATAAGAGTTCAGAGTGAAAAACTTATGACATAGATGAAAAACGAATGATCAGAGCGCATAAGTAATCAGAGTCACGGACAAGGTATCAGAGTCTTGGGTATCAGAGTCAACTTAGAATCACTTCAGAAGAAGTGAAATGTATTCCTTGTATTTGCCCAGTGACACATCTATGGTCATGAAGGTGGAACTCTTAAATTCTCCAAAAGAAAAATTAAATCACACTAACACATCTTACACATCAAAAACTGGGTTTACTCCCCCTTTTTGTCATAAGCAAAAAGCTTGGGGTGTGAAAAACTTAGCTTGAAGTACAAGGTACTCCCCCTTAGAGAAGGTCTAAGTTTAAAGAAAATGAAAACGATGTAAGAATCAGAGGTAGGTGAAATAAATAAAGGAGTTAATGCAAGAGAAGAACGTTTACCACCGGTCAAGGGAGTAAATAGAAGGGTCAGTTACCAAGAACTTAACCTCGAGAAACTGTAAGAGCATTAACTTTCAGAGAGAAAGTGAAGCCTATATAAAGCGTTGGAGAGAGAGGTAAGCTTCACACCGTGAACAATTTTCAGTAAAGAAAAAAAAAATGGCATCATACATCGTAGCACTAGAAGAGCTGAGGAAGAAGGCCTTTGAAGAGGACTTGTTCCTGAACATCAGGCATCCAGAGGGTGCAACTACCATCGCGGAGCTGACACGGACACTGCTGGAAGAGGACCTGCGTCCAGAGTTGGAGAGAGACCTGAAGGAATTTCTTGCCTTCGTAGAGGAGGTGCAAGAACTCAGCCGGCTTGAACTCAAGCTGCTGGAAGAGAAAGAGAGTTTGGAAGATAAGCTCAAGACTTCAGAAGAGATTCTGGAGAGGGATGAGCTGAAGAACAGGCTCAGCAACATCCAGCATGCACTGGATCGTCTGGAGAAGGATAGGTCAGAGCAGCGCCAGGAGTGCAGAAGAATGAGGAGAGATCCTCCATTCTAGACTTAGGAAAAATGTAAACAGAACGAGTGTATGATGTAACAGAAAAATATTATGAATAAAAGGATTTTTGCAAACATATGTGACACAAATATATATAGATATGCATATATAATCACAAACGAACAAAAAGAATAAATAAATAAAAAGAAACAGAGTTTAAAAAGAAGATAAAACAAAGTTAACGAAAAAGAAGGAAAAAGAAGAGATCCTAAAACTAAGGTTTGTCAGTGCGTCGCAGAAGTTCCATCATCATGTGCTTCATCTCAATCAGCATGGATTCATGAGTGTCAAGACGCTGTTCCATGATGTCGAGTCTGGATGAGCTTGGCTGAGTAGAACCGGAAGGAACATTCTGAGCAGCTTAGCTTGAGGATCTGGATTGGAAGCAGAAGCAGCAGGAGTAAACACAACTGGTGCAAGTGCTCGGCATCTAAGGGCTTCAGCCTCAGCTTCAAGACGCTCTACCTCAAGTCTGGCTTGTTCAGCTTGAGCTGCTGCTAGACGTGCAGCTTCTTCTGCTTGTTCTTTCTTTCTCTTGGCTTCTTCAATAGCTTCAAGTAGCTTATTTCTCTGTTCTAGTTCATGAAGAGCCACCCTTCTAGCAAACCTTTGCTTGGCAGCCTCAATCCTCTGACTTCCCTCTGCATGCAGGAGCTGCATCATAATTGGAACTTGAGCCACTAGCCAAGTGCTCAGATTGTTCCACTCATCAGCCACACTTTCAGCATTCTCACTGAGGTCAGTCTGACCGTGCACATTGCGGAGCCTCAAGGAGGCTTCATGATAGAAAATATTGATGCACTCAGAGAGAGATGTGGGTTGGAGGTGAGTATAGGGAATGATAGAGAGGTTGGTTTCAGGAGAGGCTGGGTGATTGCTGCTATGAGCTTCAGAGGCACCTTGTGGAGAACCAATGTTAATCATGGGAGCATTGGGTTCAGAGGTTCCACGGTGAGGGTCTGAAGTTTCAACTAGAGGGTGAGGTGATCTAACCGAGGATTGGTTAGACACTGATTGTTCGGGTTCAGGGTCTGGTTGAATTGGCTCTTGTTGATCAGGGACAGGGTGAGCTGGTTGAGCCAAAGGGTCTGCCTCTTGTAAGGGATTGGCCAAGATAGGTTCATCTGGGTCAACTAGACGTTCAGGTCTAGGGCCAGGATATCTCCTAGGGCTTGGACAAGTAAGGTAATATTCCTCTAAGGTAGACACCTTTTCTTTTCTAACCTCCATGAATTTTCTATTGGATTCAGAGTTATTGGAGGGAGAAGAGTCAGCAACATTGATTGGAAAAGATACAGGTGTAAAGGCTGTGGAAGAGTCTATATCCGTGGTTCTGACAGCAGGGCGTTCTGATGCTCTGGGAACAGAGTGATCAGACGTTCTGGGTTGTGGTTCTGTTTGGTTTGGCTCGGGTTGGTCATGGATGATGGGTTCAGAAGATAATGGGTCGTATGGAATGGTAATGAGAGAGGTTGGATCTTCTGACCTAGAGGATTGGTTCTGAAGCAAATTCCAGAGAGGTGCTTCAGTAGGGGAAGGTTGAAAGAAGGAAGATCTTGGGGAATGTGGTGGAGTGGTGGTTTGTGCGGCTGGCTGGGATTCAGGAATAGGAGTGAGGGGATTTGAGGAGTGTTTGAGCATAGCAGAAATAGGGAGTGCATCAAATAAATTCAAATCATCATCAGAAGCAAGTGCAGGCTTACTTGAATGTGCTGATGATCTAGTCACTCTGGCAGGAGGTTCAGTCCTTCTGACTACTTCAGCAGCTGGTTCCACCCGAGTAGGCTTCACCACGATTCTGACTTTCTTCTGCTTCTTCTTAGGAGGACCATCCTCACTATCACTAGCATCACCATCATCAGGCTTTCTCTTCGTCTTCTTGACCAGAGGGACATCAGATTCTTCAGAGGATTCTTCCAGAACCATCTTCCTCTGAGCTTTCTTCTTGGGAGGAGAAGGAAACTCTGGAGCTGGCGGCAGTCTGCTGAAGAAATCATCAAGATCAATTTCAAAGCCTTGAGCCCTTAGGTCTTCGACATAGCACCGGATGGCTTCAGGATTGTCTGCCTGAGTCCACAGTGGGTAGTCATTCGGAGGCATCCGTCTGCTTCTGATCTCAGAGGATGTGTCTTCACGAGCAGGAGCAATCTTCTTCTGGATCAAACCCATCTTCTTCAGAGAGTTTGCAGTGAAGACATCACTGACAATTGTGCTCAAATCTTCTGTACATCCAGCATTAACCAAATCTTGCACCAGGTTGCTTTCAATGAGAAAGTCTGAGAGCAGCCTCCCAAAAGGGATATATTTGATCGCAGACTTGATGGAGGCGGTGGTGCGAGACTTCCGGATGCATTCCTTCAAGTAGGAGAACAGGAAGTAGGGAAGGCAGATCTTCTCCTGATCTTGGATGAAGAACAACATCACCTTCTGGTTGAAGTTGATGTAGTCTGGAGAACTGCCCTTCGGTCTCTGGTTTATGCAGTTGAGTAGGATCTTGTGCCAGATCCTGAGTTTGGGGTGAAGGTCCATCACCTTGTAACTCGTCTTGCCCGGTTTGAAGGTGGTGTACAGGGCCTGGTTGATTTTGTCTTTGGTGCTGGGTTTCAGCTTCGACTCAGTGAATTGGAACAGATACCCATGAGCAGTGTCTGCACCTAGCAGATTCACGAATGACTTCTCAGTAATGATGATCTTTCTTCCAAGAATGTGAGAAACCACCTGAGTATCATCGCAGTCGGCGTGCTTCCAGAATTCCTTTACCAGCTTCTCATACACCGGTCCTTGAAGTCGGTTGAAATAATTTCCCCAACCTTGAGCTTGGACTTCAGGACGAAGATCATACCCATTTGCAGCCAGGTTGTCGAGGTCGAATCTCCATTCTGCCAGGACTTGAAGTTCCTCAGGAGCAAATACGCAGTGAACGGCACAGCCCCGTTCTGCAATTGGAGCGATTTGCTCTTGAGCTTGAACTTGTTCTTGTGTCGGATTCTCAGAGCCCCTTTGACCCGTTGCTAGACCAACTACCATGTGAGGGAACTGAGGTGCATCTGCAGTAGATCTTCTGGTTTGTCTCACCATTTTGAAGAGGTTGAAGGTTTGAGGTAGAAGATGAAGGTTGAAAGATGAAGAGAGATCGAGAGAGAAATCGAGAAAAGGCGGTTTTGAAAAGCAGAGAGAGCGAGAGTGAAAACCGGAAGTGAAGAGAACGTGTGTGTATAGTGGGTTTTATCAAATAACCGTTGTTGATTCAAAAGCACTTTAAGATCAACGGTTGAAAATTAAAGATAGATAGTAACAGTAAAATACACAAATCACACACAGGAGATAAGCATATCTACACGCAATCATAACAGACTGTCACACGGGCACAAGGAACTATGCATCAGAAATTCTGACACACATGTTGTTGTCTCAGCGTCAGAGTCAGTACCAGTGGGTACACACACTCTGATTGAGTTACCTTCTGGACTAGACATCTTCTGATCAAGAAGTATCATAGTCAGAGGTTCTGATCCATCTTCACTCTGGACAAAAGTCCATGTTTAGATTTTTCAGAATAAAATTAAATCTATCCTCTGCTAAGGGCTTTGTAAAGATATCTGCCCATTGATGGTCAGTATCAACAAACTTCAGAAGAAGTACGCCCTTCTATACATAATCTCTAATAAAGTGATACTTTACCTCAATGTGCTTTGCCCTTGAATGTAAGATAGGATTCTTACTCAATGAGATTGCAGCAGTGTTATCACAATAGATTGGGATATTGCTCTCAAGGATCTGATAATCCTCCAGCTGATGTTTCATCCAGAGCATCTGAGTGCTGCATATTGCTGCTGAGATATATTCTGCCTCTGCAGTTGATAGTGCAATGGTTGATTGCCTCTTGCTTGCCCATGAGACTAGATTGCTTCCCAGAAATTGACAATTTCCGGAAGTACTTTTTCTCTCTGTTCTATCTCCAGCATAATCAGCATCACAATAACCTGAAAGCTTATACTCTGATGTTTTCTTATACATCAAGCCAAGGTTAGTGGTGCCTTTCAAATACCTTAGGATCCTCTTAACAGCAGTTAAGTGGGTTTCCCTTGGATCTGATTGGAATCGAGCACATAAATGAACACTAAATAATATGTCTGGCCTAGATGCAGTTAAGTATAGAAGTGAACCTATCATGCCACGATAGAGCTTCTGACATACTTTACCACTTTTATCTTCTTTCTCCAGAATGCATGTAGGATGCATTGGAGTCTTGGCCACTGTAGATTCCAGCATATTGAACTTCTTCAGAAGTTCTTTAGTGTACTTGCTCTGATGGACATATGTTCCTTCTGGTGTTTGATCAACTTGTATTCCCAGAAAGTACTTTAATTCTCCCATCATACTCATCTCAAATTCAGCCTGCATCATCTCAGAAAATTCTTTGCATAGAGATTGATTAGCAGAACCAAATATAATATCATCAACATAAATTTGCACAATTAAGATATCATCTTTATAAGTCTTGCAAAAAAGAGTTGTATCTACTTTACCCCTTACAAACTCATTCTCCAGAAGGAATGAGCTGAGTCTCTCATACCATGCTCTGGGAGCTTGCTTCAGACCATAGAGTGATTTCTTCAATTTGAACACATGGTCTGGTTTCTTCTCATCTTCAAAACCTGGGGGTTGATGAACATAGACTTCCTCTGAAATATAACCATTTAGGAAGGCACTCTTTACGTCCATCTGATGTAGAACTATGTTGTGATTTACTGAGAAAGAGATCAATAGTCTGATTGCCTCCAGTCTTGCTACTGGAGCAAATGTTTCAGTGTAGTCTATTCCTTCCTGCTGGCTGTAGCCTTGAGCAACTAGCCTTGCCTTGTTTCTGACTACATCACCTTTCTCATTCAGCTTGTTTCTGAATACCCATTTCGTTCCAATAACATGAACATTCTCAGGCTTCTTCACTAAGCTCCAAACATCGTTCTTTGAAAATTGATTCAATTCTTCTTCCATGGCCAGAATCCATTCCTTGTCCTGAAGAGCTTCATCTATGGACTTGGGTTCAATTAAGGACACCAATCCTTTCAGACTCAGCAAGGTCTCTTCAGAGGGTCTGAAGGCAGATCTGGTTCTGACTGGTTCGTCTTTGTTGCCCAGAATCAATTCCTTAGGGTGAGCTGCAGTGATTCTGCTCTTCTTCAGAGTTTGTGAGTTAGAGGGACCAGCTTCTTCCTCTGGTTCATCTTCCTCTGGCTCAACTTCCTCTGGAGCTTTGCCTTTGTCAGAAACATTAATGCTTAAATCTGCAAACTTTTCAACTAGCTTTGACTGGTCAGAGTCAAGCTTATCATCAAATCTAACATGAATAGATTCTTCAATAGTCTTAGCATCAGTATTATAAAATCTAAAACCTTTAGATCTATCAGAGTAACCAAGTAATAGACACTTAGAAGACTTAGCATCAAATTTATGCAATCTATCCTTAGTATTGACAACATAACAAACACAACCAAAAGGATGAAAATAAGAAATGTTGGGTTTTATGTTCTTCCACAATTCATAGGGAGTCTTATTCAGAATTGGTCTCACAGAGATTCTGTTCTGAATGTAACATGCTGTATTTACTGCCTCTGCCCAAAAGTGCTTAGCCATGCCAGTTTCTTGGAGCATGGTTCTAGCCATCTCCTGAAGAGTTCTGTTCTTCCTCTCAACAACACCATTTTGTTGAGGAGTTCTGGGACAAGAGAAATCATGTGCAATTCCATAGGAATCAAACAGACTCTCAAACTTGTCATTCTCAAACTCTCCACCATGGTCACTTCTGACACGCACAATCCTACAAGCCTTCTCGTTTTGCACTTGAGCAATGAAGGTAGAGAACACAGCATGAGACTCATCCTTGCGGGTTAGAAACTTTACCCATGTCCAGCGGCTATAGTCATCAACGATAACCATCCCATATCTCTTGCCACCTATAGACTCAGTTTTCACTGGTCCAAACAGGTCGATATGCAGAAGTTCTAACGGCCTTGAGGTTGAGACAACATTCTTTGCCTTGAAAGGGACTTTTGTGAATTTGCCTTTCTGACATGCTTCACAAAGAGCGTCTGAAGCGAACTTCAGATTGGGTAAGCCCCTGACAAGGTTTAGCTTGCTCAGCTGAGAAATCTTTCTCATACTGGCATGCCCTAACCGTCTATGCCATACCCACTGCTCTTCATTAACAGACAGAAGGCACTTCACATTCTGAGCCTCCAACTCAGATAATCTGATCTTATAAATGTTGTTCTTCCTCTTGCTGTTAAACAGAACAGAGCCATCGATCTGACTTACAGCCCGGCAGGACTTTTGATTGAATATAACATCATAACCCTTGTCAGCTAATTGACTTATAGACAATAAGTTATGTGTTAAGCCGTCTACCAATAAAACATTATCAATGCATGGACTACTATCTACACAAATAGTACCAGTACCAATAATTTTACCCTTTTCATTTCCTCCGAAGCCAACTTCGCCTCCAGGCTTAAGTTTCAGCTCTCGGAACATACGCTTTTCTCCCGTCATGTGACGCGAGCATCCACTGTCCAGATACCATGATTGGTGTTTCAGTGGAGCTATCAAGGATATCTGCAACATGGATAATCTTGTCCTTAAAGATGCTTCATGATTAAATGAGTTGATGCAATCAATGAAGGTATGAAAAACGGTAGAAAGGGGGGGTTTGAATAACGTTTTCAGAACAAAACTTCCACCTTAAAGATTTAGACAAATCTTTTGAGAACTTAAGTGCAAAAGATAAGAGATAGAAAAGCACACAAGGATTTTATCCTGGTTCACTTGATAAATCACTCAAGCTACTCCAGTCCACCCGTTAAGGTGATTTCTTCCTTCTTCGAATGAAGGCAATCCACTAATCAGGTAAGAGTTACAACTGCACTTGAAACCTACAAGTGACTAACAATTACACTGACTTAGCTCACACTAAGATTCACTCTCTTAGTCTTCTCTAGGATCCGATCAACCTTGATCTCCTAAAGGAACTAAACAAATTGTTTATCAAAGAATTGTTTACAAGAGATTTGCTTCTAAAAAGCTAATTGTAAACTCAATGAATTTCAGATGAAAGAAAGCTTAGAATATTTTGAATATGTCTTGCGCGTGTATTACATCTTCTTCTTCTTCTAGCCGCTTCTTTCAATCTTCAGCCACTATATATACTCCAAGGATTAGGGTTGAGCGTTGCATGGGAAATGCTACCGTTGGAGGGCAGTTCTGGAAAATCCAGCTTCTGTTGTGGCTGAGAACGTTAGGTAGGTCGTCAGGAAGGTACACTTGCTTTTGTACTTGGATAGCGACTTGACCTTTTAACCTAGGAGACTTCTGATCAGAGGAATACTTCATATTGGAACTTGTGAAGCCGGTTGATCAGAGTCAGAGGGAAAGCACAGATCCTCTGACCATTGTATCTTCTGATTCTGAACTCAGACGGAAGAACATGGCCTTCAGAGTTTCTTGCTTCTGGACTTCAGAGTTTCCACTATTCAGCTTCTGCAACTTCAGAGTCTTCTACACCATCAGAACATCTGAACCTTCAGTGTTTCTTGGTTATCAGAACTTCTGGATCTTCAGAGCTTTTAGTGACTGAGTCCTCATCAGAGTTTGTATAACTTCAGAACTTCTGAAGCTTTTCCACTGTTCATACTGAACATGGTGAATGCGAAAGCGTTGCTTGGGTTACTCTTTATACACAGTGCTTCTGATTTGTGTGAGATTTGAGTTGAGGTCAGAGCCTGTAAATAGCACACTCAGAGAAACACGTTAGAGTACCACAATTGTTCATATCAAAAGGTTAACTTGTAATCATCAAAACATAGAGTTGTACTACTAGATCAAAACTTGATCTTACAATCAAGGAGGGTGTTTGGTCCAGAGTGGGTGTAGGGAACAAGAGAGAGGTTTGGTTTAGGTGATGAAGAGTGATTGCTACTAGCAACCTCAGAGGGAGAACCAATCTGCAGAGTCTGATGTGCAGATATATTGGTCTCAGGGTTTTGATGAGAGGTTTCAGTCTCAGGGTTTTGTGATTTGTCTTAGGAATGGTTTGAGACTGACGCATCATTCTCTCGAAGAGGAGAATGAGGAGGAGGAGGTGGAGGTGGCATAGAAGCCAGAGGGACCGCTTGGATTGGGAAATCCGGAGCAACCAGAGGTTCTGGCCTGGGTCCAGAGTAGCGGTTTGGACTTGGAACATTTAGAAAACGTTCAGGAATTTCTGAAACTCTTTCTCTGGCAAGTTGAAAGAATTGGCGAGAAGCTTCAGATTTATCGGAAGGAGAAGAGAAAGGAACATTGGTACGAAAAGAAATAGTGGGACCCGGAGAGAGAACTTCTCTTTCAGAGGGTTCCTCATTTGAGTGATCAGAGGGTTGAGGCTCAAAGTTAGATTTTTCAGGGTTTGGTATCTCTTGAGCTTGTGTCTCAGAAATTATTGGTTCAGAGGTTTGTAGATTGTATGGAAGAATAATGGGTGAGGTGGAAGCAGAGGGTTTGCCAGCTTGAAGCATTTTCCACAGGGGTTCTTCCTCAATGGAGGGTTGGAAGAATGATGCCCTAGGGGGTGAAGGATGAGAAGTTGGTTGATTAACTAGTGTAGGTTCACGGTTGGCTTCATCATGAATTGCATCAAGCAAATTTAAATCATCATCTGAAAGAACAACAAACTTACTTGAAGCTCGAGCTGCAGATCTTGTGATTCTGGTAGAAGGTGCAGTTCTAGCAGGCTCCTGAGTTGGTTGTAGATGAGTGACTTGAGTTGCAATCCTGACCTTCTTGGCCTTCTTCTGAGGCGGTGGTTCATCATCATCATCGTCATCACCATCAGAGGGATCCTTCTCCTCAGATGCTTCAACTTGCTTTCTCTTAGTCTTCCTCTTCCTAAGAGACTCAAAGTCTGGAGGATCTTGAAGATTTCTGAAGAATTCATCCACATCAATCTCAAGGTCTTGCTGCTTCATATCATCAAGATAGATCTTGATTGCCTCTGGGTCATCAGCCTTGGACCAGAGAGGGTAGTCCTTCAGATGGATTCTTCTTCTTGGTCTTGCATCAGCAGTTTTAACTTCAACCTTTGTTTCTATCAAGCCCATTTTCTTCATGGATGTAGGAGTGAAGACATCCCCAACAATTGTTGTCAAGTCTTCAGTGCATCCTAATTTTTGCAGAGCCTTTATCAGTTTGCTCACTATGAAGAAGTCAGAAAGCAGTCTGCCAAACGGTATGTATTTGATTGCAGACTTGGGTGAAGCAATAGTTCTTGACTTCTTGATGCACTCCTTCGGATAGGAGAAGAGAAAGTAGGGCAGGCAGACTTTGCAGTGCTCCTTGATGAAGAAAAGCAACACCTTCTGGGTGAAGTTGATGTAATCTGGAGAGCTTCCCTTCGGCCTTTGATTTATGCAGTTTAGTAGAATCTTGTGCCAGATTCTCAGATCAGAATGAAGATTCCTGGTCTTGCAGTTTCTTTTCCCTGGCTTCCATGTAGAGTAAAGAGTCATGTTGACCTTCTCCTTGGTGCTTGGTTTGACTTTTGATTCTCATATCAGGATGAAGATCCCTGGTCTTGCAGTCACTTTTCCCTGGCTTCCATGTAGAGTAAAGAGTCATGTTTACCTTCTCCTTGGTGCTTGGTTTGACTTTTTGATTCCTGCATCTGGAATCTATAGCTATTGCTTGTCTCTGCACCCAGAAGCCTTGCAAACGACTTCTCAGAAATGATGATCCTCTTTCCCAGAACAAAGGACACCACTTGATACACATTACAGTCAGCGTGCTTCCAGAATTCCTTCACAAGTTTATCATAAACTGGACCATGGAGTCTTTGGAAATACCCTTCCCAGCCTTGAGCTTGAACTTCAGGACGAAGATCGACCCCATTATCAGCAATGTTGTCGAGGTCAAATCTCCATTCAGCAAGAACTTGGAGATCTTCTGTAGGGAAAACGCATGTAACTGCACATCTTCTCTGAGATAGGGGAACAACATCCTCAGCATCTTGGACTTGTGCTTGAGCACCCTCTGTCGATCTAGGACGCAGAACAGGACCTACTTGCCCTGTTGGAAGACCCACAACCATTCTAGGAAATACTCTTCCATCGGCGGAATCAGACCTTTCACCGGAGTCAGCTCTTTCAGATCTCGCCATTGTTGAAGGTAGGAGGTTTGGGTAGAAGAAAGATGATTGAGAGCGAGACAAACTCGAAGAGGATGAGGGTTTTGCAAATAGGAGAGAGAAGCAAAAGACGTGAATGATGGAAAACGTGTGTGCGTAGTGGTTTTAGAAAGTAACCGTTGTTGATTGTAAAAGTAAAAGTAAAATCAACGGTTAAAAATTAAGAACATCATTATGAACAGTTAATACACAGATCACACGGTGGAGAAAAAGCACATCTACACTCATTACAACAGATTGTCAGCACGGGCACAAGGAACGATGTATCAAAGTAAACTGACACACGCTTACTGTCTCGTCTCAGAGTAAGCACCAATGGGTACTTATCTTCTAACTGAGTTACCTTCTGAACTAGACATCTTCTGATGAGGAAGCATCATAATCAGAGGTTCTGATTCATCTTCATACTGGACAAAAGTCCATATTCATATTTTTCCGTATAAATTTAAATATATCCTCTGCTAAGGGCTTTGTAAAGATATCTGCCCATTGATGGTCAGTATCAATGAACTTCAGAAGAAGTACGCCCTTCTGAACATAATCTCTAATAAAGTGATACTTTACCTCAATGTGTTTTGCCCTTGAGTGTAAGATTGGGTTCTTACTGAGTAAGATTGCAGCAGTGTTATCACAATAAATTGGAATGTTGCTCTCAAGGATTTGATAATCCTCTAGCTGATGTTTCATCCAGAGCATCTGAGTGCTGCAAATAGCTGCTGAGATATATTCTGCCTCTGCAGTGGATAGTGCAATAGTAGACTGCCTCTTGCTTGCCCATGAGACTAAGTTACTTCCCAGAAATTGACAATTTCCAGAAGTACTCTTTCTTTCAGTTCTATCTCCAGCATAATCAGCATCACAATAACCTGAAAGCTTATACTCTGATGTTTTCGTATACATCAAGCCAAGGTTAGTGGTACCTTTCAGATATCTGAGAATTCTCTTGACAGTAGTTAAGTGAGTTTCTCTAGGATCTGATTGGAATCGAGCACATAAGTGTACACTAAACAGAATATCTGGCCTAGATGCAGTTAAGTAGAGAAGTGAACATATCATTCCACGATAGAGCTTCTGACATACTTTTCCACTGGCGTCTTTTTTTTCCAGAATGCATGCAGGATGCATAGGAGTCTTAGCAATTATTGATTCTGTCATATTGAACTTCTTCAGAAGTTCCTTTGTGTACTTGCTCTGATGGATGTAAGTAGCTTCTGGTTTTTTATCAACTTGTATTCCTAGAAAGTACTTGAGTTCTCCCATCATACTCATTTCAAATTCAGCCCGCATCATCTCAGAAAATTCTTTGCAGAGAGATGGATTAGCAGATCCAAATATAATATCATCAACATAAATTTGAACAATTAAGATATCATTTTTGTAAGTTTTGCAAAAGAGAGTTGTATCTATTTTACCCCTTACAAACTCATTTTCCAGAAGGAATGAGCTAAGTCTCTCATACCAAGCTCTGGGAGCTTGCTTCATACCATAGAGAGATTTCTTCAATTTGAAAACATGGTCAGGGTTCTTCTCATCTTCAAAACCAGGAGGTTGGTGCATACACTTCCTCTGAGATGTATCCATTCAGGAAGGCCCTCTTAACATCCATCTGATGAAGAATTATGTTGTGATTTACTGAGAATGAGATCAGCAGTCTGATAGCTTTCAATCTTGCTACTGGAGCAAATGTTTCAGTGTAATCTATTCCTTCTTGCTGACTATAGCCTTGAGCAACTAGTCTTGCCTTGTTTCTGACTACATCTCCTTTTTCATTCAGCTTGTTTCTGAAAACCCATTTGGTTCCAATGATGTGAGCACCTTGAGGTTTCTTGACAAGGTTCCAAACATCATTCTTGGAGAATTGATTCAATTCTTCTTCCATTGCCAGAATCCAGTCTTTGTCTTGAAGAGCTTCATCAATTGATTTTGGTTCAATTAAGGATACCAATCCCTTCAGACTAAGTAGAGTCTCTTCAGAGGGTCTGAATGCTGATCTGGTTCTGACTGGTTCATCTTTGTTTCCCAGAATCAACTCCTTAGGGTGAGAGGCAACAATTCTGCTCTTCCGCTGAGGCTGTGAATCAAAGGGACCGACTTCCTCTGGAGAGTCTTCCTCTGGCTCAGCTTCCTCTGGAGCTTTGCCTTTGTCAGAAACATTAATACTCATATCTGCAAACTTTTCAACTAGCTTTGACTGATCAGAGTCAAGCTTATCATCAAATCTAACATGAATAGATTCTTCAATAGTTTTAGCATCAATATTATAAATTCTAAATCCTTTAGAACGTTCAGAGTAACCAAGTAATAGACATTTAGAAGATTTAGAATCAAACTTATGTAATCTATCCTTAATATTCAGAGCATAGCAAACACAACCAAAAGGATGAAAGTAAGAAATGTTGGGTTTTACTTTCTTCCACAATTCATAAGGAGTCTTATTCAGAATTGGTCTGATAGAGATCCTATTCTAAATGTAACGTGATGTGTTTACTGCCTCAGCCCATAAGTGTTTTGCCATGTCAGTTTCTTGAAGCATGGTTCTAGCCATCTCTTGAAGAGCTATATTCTTCCTCTCAACAACCTCATTCTGTTGAGGAGTTCTAGGACAAGAGAAATCATGTGCAATTCCATAGGAATCAAACAGACTCTCAAACTTGTCATTCTCAAACTCTCCACCATGATCACTTCTGACACGCATAATTCTGCAAGCCTTCTCGTTTTGCACTTGGGCAATAAAGGTAGAGAACACAGAATGAGACTCATCCTTGCGGGATAGAAATTTTACCCATGTCCAGCGGCTATAGTCATCAACAATGACCATCCCATATCTTTTGCTACCTATAGACTCAGTTTTCACTGGTCCAAAAAGGTTGATATGCAGAAGTTCCAACGGCCTTGAGGTGGAAACAACATTCTTTGCTTTGAAAGAGACTTTTGTAAATTTGCCTTTCTGACATGCTTCACAAAGAGCATCTGAAGAGAACTTCAGAGTGGGTAAGCCCCTGACAAGGTCAAGCTTACTCAGCTGAGAAATCTTTCTCATACTGGCATGCCCTAACCGTCTATGCCATACCCATTGCTCTTCATTAACAGACAGAAGGCACTTTACTTTCTGAGTCTCCAACTCAGATAGTCTGATCTTATAAGTGTTGTTCCTCCTCTTGCTGTTAAACAGAACAGAGCCATCGATCCGACTTACAGCCCTGCAAGACTTTTGATTGAAGATTATATCATAACCCTTGTCAGCTATAGACAATAAGTTATGATTTAAGCCATCTACCAACAGAACATTATCAATGCATGGACTATTATCAACACCAATAGTACCAGAACCAACAATTTTACCCTTCTCATTTCCTCCAAAGCCAACTTCGCCTCCAGGCTTAAGTTTTAGCTCTTGGAACATACGCCTTTCTCCCGTCATGTGACTCGAGCATCCACTGTCCAGATACCATGATTGGTGTTTCAGTGGAGCGATCAAGGATATCTGCAACATAGATAATCTTATCCTTAGGTACCCATTTTCTGGGTCATTTCTTGTTAGTTACCCCAGAGGTTCTGATGACCTTGGGTTTCTCAACATGATAATATAAAGGGATTTGAGCATGATATTTAAGCACAGAAGGAGTTCCTTTTTTACGAGAGGGTTTAGCAACTTTAGCAGGCAATGATTCAGGCAAAATAGTACCAGAGGGTACAAAATGTTCATGCAGAGGTTTAGCCTTAGGCATAGGAGGCTCATTTCTACTGGGTCCAGAATAGCCAATGCCACACATTCCATTTCTGCTTACGCCATAGATCATTGAAGCCATCAAGCTTCTATCTACGCTTTTAGCTAGGAATCTTTGAAATGATTTTTCATATTTAAATTCATTCTTTATATCAGAGGCATCACAAGCAACAACTTCTTCTAACTTAATAATCTGGTTTTTGAGCACAGAGTTAGAGTTAACTAAAGCATGATTATTTTCTTTCAGCTCAGAAATAATTTTCTGATGTTCAGTAGAAGTTTTAGAAACAGCAGAGAATTCCTTTTTCAACCTTTTATGCTTAGTCAAGAGAGAGTTATATTTATCCATGATATCAGACAAAGCACATTTAAGTTCAGAGGTTGAGAAAGAAACGAATACCTCACTTTCATCGTCAGAGTTTGGATCTTCCTCTGATGCTGATTCAGAGTTAGTTGCTTCTTTTGACTCTGCTTCTTTGTTCTTGACAATAGCATGTGACTTCCTTTGATGAAGACTTCTTCTGACCAGAAGAAGATTCATTCTTTCCTTTATTCTTTCCAGAGCCTGTGTACTTGCTCTGCCTGTGCTTCCAGATGCGGTTAAGCCTTCGGGAGATCAGAGTCAGCTCATCCTCATCAAAATCTTCAGAGGCTTCTTCAGATTCTTCTTCTTCAGCTTGGAGAGCTTTAGCCTTTTAAGATTTGGATTTCAAGGCTATAGACTTCTTCTTCCGATCCTGATGTTCAGCACGCTTCAGTTCATGACACTTCAGTATGCTTATGAGTTCTTCCAGACTCATATGATCAACATCTCTTGTGAGCTCCAAGGAAGTTATCAGAGGCATCCAGCTTTCAGGAAGGCCTCTAAGAATTCTCATGACATGATCAGCAGTTGTGTAACTCTTGTTGAGAGGTCTAATTCCAGCAATGAGTAGTTGAAATCTGGAGAACATGTCCTCAATGGACTGATTGGATTCCATCTGGAAGGATTCATACTTTCTGATCAAGGCCAACGCCTTTGACTCCTTCACCTTCTTGTTTCCTCCATGGGTCATCTTCAAGGAATCAAAGATACCCTTAGCATACTCACGATCTGTGATCTTTCGATATTCTTCATAAGAAATAGCACTTAGAAGAATAGTTCTAGCTTTATGATGCAGTGAGTAAAGCTTCTTCTGCTCTGCAATCATCTCTGTTCTGGAGATCTTCTTGCCATCGCCATCAACTGGACGCTCATAGTCATCCACTATAATATCCCAGAGATCTGCATTAAAGCCCAGAAAAAAGCTTTCAATCCTGTCTTTCCAATACTCAAATCTTTGCCCATCAAACATAGGAGGCTTTGCACTGTAGACATCTTTTTGCGCTTCAATGGTGGCAGCCATTTTAGTTTTTCACACCGACCCAGATCACTGAATAGTGTTAGGTGTGGTAATCAAAACTTGCGCTTTGATATCAATTGAAGGTATGAAAAACGATAGAAAGGGGGGTTTGAATAGCGTTTTAAAACAAAAAACTCGACCCACTTGAGATTTAAATAAATCTCTTCAACCACCAAGGATAAAGTGCTAAGATAAGAGTTAGGGAAAGCACACAAATGATTTTATCTTTGTTTACTTGAAAAATCCCTCAAGCTAATCCAGTCCACCCGTTAAGGTGATTTCTTCCTTCTTAGAATGAAGGCAATCCACTAATCAGAGTTTGTTACAACTGCACTTGCTACCTGCAAAGTGACTAACAATACACTGACTTAGCTATCACTAAGATTCACTCTCTTAGTCTTCTCTAGGATCCGATCAACCTTGATCTCCTAAAGGAAAATCAAACAACTGTTTGAAGATTTGGGTTTACAAATAAATGATTCTTAGAAAGCTAATAGTAAACACACTTAGTTCAAGTTGAAGAAAGATTTCTAAGAGAATATCTAAATATTGCTTGCGCGTGAACAAGTTTCTTAGGCGGCATCTTTCAATCTTCAGCCTTTTTATATACTCCAAGGATTAGGGTTTGGACGTTGCATGGAGATGCTACCGTTGGAGGGCAGATCTGGGTTTTCCAAGTTCTGCTGTGGCTGAATCAGTTAGGTAAGGTCGTCAGAAATGGTACAATTGCTTTTGTACTTTGGATAGCGACATGACCTTTATCCTTGTTGACTTCTGATCAGAGTGATGCTTCATCTTGGAACTTGTGAAGCTTGGTGATCAGAGTCAGAGGGAAGCTTGGATCCTCTGACCTTTGTACCTTCTGCTTCTGGACTCAGAGAAGAAGTGCTTCTTGGTCTTCAGAGCCAGCTTACTCTTGGACTTCAGAATCTTCACTACTCAGCTTCTGACTTTCAGAGCTTCTGGACCTTCAGAGCTTCTGATCCTTCAGAGCTTCTGATCCTTCAGAGTGTCTGATTCTTCAGAGCTTCTGATCCTCCAAAGCTTCTAGTGAGCTGAATCCATATCAGAGCTTTATAATCTTCAGATCTTCTGAAGCTTGATCTACTGTTTAGATTGAACATAGTACGTGCGAAAGCGTTGCAGAGGTTACTCTTTGAGTATTGTGCTTCTGAATTATGTGAAATAGGACCAGAGTCTTGGCCTATCATTAGAACACTCAGAAAGCAACGTTATAGTACCATAATTGTTCATACATAATAATTAACATGTAATCATCCAAACATAGAGTTGTCCTACATGATCAAAACTTGATCTTACAAAACCTATCGTGTGTACAGTCCAGAGTTTCATAGTGAAACACTGGTCATGGGAAAAATACCCGAAGGTTCTTATCTTTATAACGATTTTGAATTTCGCTTAAACAGTGCTCTAGGAGCTGAAATAGCCTATTTCGGACACTCTAGACCTTAGTCGGGTGTAGAAATGGCTCGATCTATCACTTAAACTGACTATAGTACTATCCTTAGTCATTTCCTGAACTTTCTTCTTCATTAAGTCATCCAAAATAGCAAACACTTGTTCGGGTTCCTTTCACGATACACCGAAACCTAAGCGTGAATAGGAAATTAATTTATTTAATCTATAACTAAAAACTAGGGTCTAACATCTGTCTTCTTCCTTTTGCTTTAGACGATCTTTCTTCATCGTTTTTCTATTCTTCAGACGATGATTCATGCTTCAGTTATTCAGCTTTTTTTCAAATGATCTAACTGTGAAGCTCATTCTTCTTTCTTTCTTTCTTTCTTTCTTTCTGAAGCTGCAGACTTCATTTCATGATAGACGTTGTTCCTTTTAGAAGTTATGCTTCCATTGTTCTTCTAAGCTTTACACGATGATTCTGATTGACTCATCTTTCTTCATCTTCTTTTATTGGTCAGGGAGAATGTGATTGATAGCTTTTGACTAAATCTTCTTCTTCTTCAGAAATGGATTGTCTTGTGTTGCCTGAAAAGGATAAATGCTTGTAGGCGTGGGCAATACGTTGTACCCCATTCCTTCAATTCTTGCTTGAGGGAGAAAGAGGAAACTTTGATGGTACCATTGTTGTACTTGTTTCCTTAATCAACGTGCTTTGTAGAGTATCACGTGATTCCTTTGCAATTAACTTTCTCCTCAAGAATGTTAGAGATATTTCCATTTGACTTTGGTGCTCTTTTCTCTAGACATTGCTTCCTTTGGTCAGCCTTGAGATAGACGTTGAGGGTGGATGTTTAGTGTGGCCTCTTAGACGATCTGATAGCTTCGCTTGATCTTGCATGAGTTGACTTGAAGCTTAGTCTTCTTCTTTAGATGATCCTGATGATTTGACAATGTTTGCTCAAGCTATTTATCTTGATCTTCTTCTGTTTGGACGGACTAGCAAATTTGACATTTACTTGCTAGTATCGTCTGCCCTTGAGCTTTTGACTCTTTTTGTCTAGATGATCTTTGATACTTTGACTTTCCTTACGCGGACCATCTTGAGTCTTCTTCTTGACGTCCTTTGAGTAGACAAGATAGCATATTTGAAACTTCTTTGCTAGTGTAGTCTGTATTGCGACTTTAACTATTTTTTTTGTCTTCTTGCTTAGATGATGTTGCATGTTTGACTTTTTTCGCTTGTCTCGTCTTCCTTTGATGTGTTTGTCCTTTCTCCTCTTTGGTCGATTGTCTTCTTACGTAGTCTTATGCTTTGAATAGGAGACGATAAGATATGAGGGGCAAGAATGTGATTTCCTGAAACATAATTCACATGTTATATTTAATCACATCACTTATACTCTTGAAAATTGTTATCATTCAAAATATGATAAATGATATAACTAGCGTTTGAACTTAACATGGGATACATATGAATAGAAAGAGATCAGAAAACGAGAAAGAGGGAGAAAGAAAGGTGTTCGAGCACGAGGCACAGAGAGTGGTGGTTGGCCGGAGATTGGTCGTGCCACGGAGACGACGACAGCGGCGACATCATGAAGTAGCAACGCAAAAGGGAGAAACGATGCAGAAGGGTGAAGAGAAAGGCAGAGATGGAAGGGGAGTCGATCGAAGAGGGTGGTTCAAAGGTGTAGAACCCACTGATATCAATTTCCTATCTTCCCTTTTCCTTACCTGAACCCCACCACCACCAATTTCCTCTTTTCCCTGCAATCCCAACCTTTATATTTTAGCATATTTCAGCAAGGACTTGATCTTTCCACCGTGGAAGAGATCCTCTGCAGAACGAAGAGGGAAGGAATGGGGCGCGACAGATTCCGGCAGGGAGGAGGCCCGGCTCCAGCGGCGTGGTGGTGTATAATGCCATGGTGGGGTGAGAGGTAGAGTGCCTAGTGGGGGAGAAAGGGGTACAGATTGGAAATGGTGTTTTTTTCGTGAACTTCTTTCTTATTTTATTTTTTGGTTAAAATCTATAATCGTTCCTGTACTTTGAGCAAGTTTTGAAAACCATCCCTCGCCAGAAAATTATCTGAAAACCATCCTCAGACTATTGAAAATAATTTCAACCCATCCCTCCGGTCGCCTCAGGTCCGACCAGCTCCTTACGTGGTTGTCCACGTCAATTGGGTTAAAACATATAATCGTCCCTGCACTTTGAGCGAGTTTTGAAAACCGTCCCTCACCGAAAAATTATCTGAAAATCATCCTCAGACTATTGAAAATAATTTCAACTCATCCTACAAAATGCATAGCAACACAGGTCATGAACAAGCAACACATGGTGATGAACAAGCATGCATAATTTTAAGCAAATTTCAAGTTTCAAGCATCACTAAACACAAATCGCACACTGTCAATTCGAACAAACAAAACCCTAAAATAGAAACAAGGTAGAAACAATATGATTCAACTCCAAAATAGAAACCAACAACAAAAACACACAACTCGCAAAACCAACAACAACAACAACACATGCTGCTCGCAATTCGTATTCAACACCCTCTCAACAACAAAAACCCTAACTTTAAACGGTTACACGAGAAGGATTGAGAACAAACCTCACAAGCTTCCTTCCCAGTTCTTCGTCGCAGCCTCGGTGTTCTTCGTTTTCTTCGTCGCCTACTTCGTCCTCAGTTCTTCGAATCACCTTACCCAGTTCTTCGAAGGGTTCGAACGATGATGGTGAATGCAAAGGAGAGGGATGGGTTTCGGACATAAGCTCAAACAGAAGGGATAAGATGTTGATTTTGTTGTTTAGAGCTAACTAGGGGGAAAACTTGGGATTTAGGGTTGGTTGTGTTAATTCAGATAATTATGGTATATTTTAAATTAAAGAAAAAAAACACGTAATCCTCATTAATTGACTTGGACAGACACGTAAGGAACTGGTCGGACCTGAAGCGGTTGGAGGGATGGGTTGAAATTATTTTCAATAGTCTGTGGATCGTTTTCAGATAATTTTCCAGTGAGTGACGGTTTTCAAAACTCGCTCAAAGTACAGGGACGATTATATAAAGAAATTCCACGTCGGGTCTCATTAATTGACGTGGACAGCCAAGTCAGCGATTGCCGGACCTGAGGCAGCCGAAGGGATGGGTCAAATTTGTTTTTAAAAGTCTTATGATGGTTTTCAGATAATTTTCCGACGAGGGACGGTTTTCAAAACTCGCTCAAAGTTCAGGGACGGTTATAGTTTTTAACCTTTTATTCATCAAATATTTTTACAGTAGGTATAAAAACTGTTATAGTAGGTCATTTCCCTTCTTGCATGGTGCAAAACTCAATTTGTACTTGCATCAGAGACGCCACCAAAACCGACGGTCATAAACTATTATCAATAAACAAAGGATGACAAAAAAGAATCCCATCATACAAAGAGTCCCATCATAACAATAGTGTAGAATCACATCCATACACATAAAATAACTAATGGAAGAGATAGTTTAGAATCGATCAGTAAAATAAATGAATCATGACAAAAAGAGAAAACAAAACAAAATAATGATAAGAATCACATCTTAACTAAAATTCACTTTTAGTAGCAGAAGAAAAACTTGTTTAACGAAAACATACCCACATTATGAGAAAAATGAATTTCTGAAAACTAATGGGGGAGAAGAGTAATGGAAACCACAACAAAATAGGGAATCAAAATTAAACTCTTAAATTAATAATTTTCGAATTCAGGTCAATCTCTATTTATTTTTTTCTTTTTGAAATCCCTATTTCATTTGAGGATTAAAGTTTTATGTACATTGTCAAAGAAAAAAAATTCTATGTACTATCACTATAAATTTCATGGTTTTTAAAACCGAATCGGTGATTGAACTGGTGCCCTGACCAGTTTACGGTTTAGTTTGAAGCTTTGTAATGTTTCTCTGTTCCTATTTTGCAATGAAATTGTTCTAGGTCGCTTCGTAATTGCTTCACCCTTTTGTTCTTTCTTGATTTAATGCTCATAGTTCATAGCTTTGAACGGTTTCCATCCCTACATACTGTACAATCAACAATTATCATCGCTTAGTTATAGTTTTTTTTTCTTTCTTCAAAAAAAAAATTAGGGTTGTATTTGTTAATTGGTTTTAACTAGTGTTTTTTTTTTCGTGCGTTGCACAAGAAATATGTCTATTGTATTTGATACATCAATTAATCATAAACGTGATTATGCGAGTTTATTATGTTATTATTTTTTAAATTCTAAGTTATTTATGTTTTTTTTTAATTGTTCCCAATATGTGTTCAGGGAACACGTGTCAACAGACTCATACAATATCTTAGATAATTAGGGAAAACCTTTTAATGGATTATAATCTCAGCACTACATATTTTATTTTTATATTGTAAATCATGAGAAAAAAATAAAATGACAAATCAGAGGATTCCTGTAAGTGGATTTTTTTATAAGAATTAACCTGAGAATGACACGTCACTAAATGAGTCTGATAGGAGTTCTTCTTTTGTAATATATATTGATGATTTGATTAATTTAATTTAATTTTCTGATGTGTTATTTGTTATTATTATTATATTTAAATTCCACATATGCCTTATTAACACAGTCAGCATGCCAAATCACCAGTCGTTGGAGCTCCGGATTCCGGCAAGGACCTGCCCACACACTTTACAAATGAGATGATCCCTTTTTTCTATTTTTTTCGGGGAGAGACTTAGTTCTGACGGCAACTCAAAGACAAAGACTAATATGAGGATTAACCCTTTCATATAGCACATTTCTATTATGCCTCTCTATGCACAAAGCAGCAAAATGATTAAAGGAGTACACTTTGGCGATATTAACGAGAATTTTTTTTTAGCAATTCTTAATTCAAGACAAATGAATGCTATTTCCAATGGATTAGGCAACAAAACCAAAAAAAATCTTGAACCGGGTGAAACCGCCAATCGGCCGGTTCTCTCAGTTTTATGCCGGTTCTCTCGGTTCGTCTCCAGTTCTTTTCCCATACGATTTTGTAGATGTTTTGGACCAGCTTGGTGTCCGGTTCCCAATTCTACTAGTCGAACCGACCGATCCGGTCCAATCATGATAACCATGATAAATTTACACAAACATCAAATTAATTTTTGTCACGTAAAAAAATGTATTTAATTAAGAGTTCAATTACTAATGACAGTTGTCCCCGAATGATAGCTCAAGTGGTAAGAGCTATGAAACATAAGGGTTGGGGAGAGGAAGGTCCAGGGTTCGAATCCTGGAAGGGAAATTTGAGGGGATTTTCTAACTTACTAACAACAAACCACTAACATTTGTCTATCAAAAAAAAAAGTGGTAAGAGTTAGAAGACAAGTGAGTTGAATAAGGAAGGTTCAGGGAACAATATCTCTGGAGGATGCAATTTATCTTCCAGATGTACCAATTTTTTTACTAATAACAGACATACAATTAGAATTCATCAACTTGACATGTTGTAATCAATCAATATATATTAGAAAAGAAGAACTCCCATCAAGTTGATTTAGTAACGTGTCATTCTCACGTTAATTCTTGGTGACGTGTCGTTCTCACGTTAATTCTCATAAAAAAAATTTCACGTGTCATTCTCAGGTTAATTCTCATAAAAAAATAAATTTTTAAATTTTAGATTTGATTAGGATTTAGGTTGTTAATTTTTCTTTATTTTTAGAGTATTAATTAATTTTTATGGTATTTTTATTGAATTTTCGAATTTTTAATTAATTCAGGATTTTATGAGCTTTTATTGTGATTTGCTAGATTTTGATAGTTTTTATCTATATTTATTTAGTACCTTTTTAAATTTTAGATTTGATTAGGATTTAGGTTGTTTATTTCATGATTTTATCTTAATTTATCTTATTATTTATTTTTAGAGTATTAATGAATTTTTATGGTATTTTTATTGAATTTTCAGATTTTTAATTAATCCAGAAGTTTATGAGTTTTTATTGTGATTTGCTAGATTTTTATCAATCTTACCTATTTTGATTTCAAACCAAATCATCCAAAAAAAATTATTATATTTTTTTATCTCACGTGGCCTGATAATATCATTAAGAGTTGATGTTTATAATAAAATAAACAATCTTTGAAAGATAGAATACCAGAAACATGAAAATCACGTTGGGTCATAATAACCTTATAATTGGATGTTTATAATAAAATAAACAAGAAGAAAAAAATTGATACAGATTGGTGGGAAACATTAATAATTATATAAATAGAAAATTGAAAAGGAGCTACCAAATAAAACGTCAAATTTTTTTGAAACCAAACAAAACGTCATATTGTTAAATTAGATTTGTTAAATTATTATAATGTACCTAAAATTTATTTCCATAACAAATCTTGAAACCGATTTTTAAAGGTAATTTTAAATCTAAGAAACTTTTTCATAAAATATTAAAATTAGCCTAATTATATAATATTTATGTAGATTAAATAAAAAACTAAAAATTCAATAAAAATATTATAAAAATTAATTAATAAAAACTACCAAATCACAATAAAAACTTATAAAATCCTTAATTAAATAAAAATCTGAAAATTCAATAAAAATAACATAAAATTTAATTTAATAAATACTCTAAAAATAAACTTTTTCTACACCTAAAATTTATTTCCATAACACATCTTGAAACCGATTTTTCAAAGGTAATTTTAAATCAGAGAAACTTTTTCATAAAATATTAAAATTTTAAAAGATTTTTCTTAATTATCTAAGATTTACGTAGATTAAATAAAAAACTAAAAATCCAATAAAAATTAATGAATAAAAACTACCAAATCACAATAAAAACTTATAAAATCCGAAAATTAAATAAAAATCCGAAAATTCAATAAAAATAGCATACAATTTAATTTAATTAATACTCTAAAAATAAACTTTTTCTACACCTAAAATTTATTTCCATAACACATCTTGAAACCGATTTTTCAAAGGTAATTTTATATAAGAAATTTTTTCATAAAATATTAAAATTTTAAAATATTTGTCTTAATTATCTAAGATTTACCTAGATTACTCCTTACTAATACTGCATCAGCCATCTCCTCCCCTACATGTCTCTACTGTGAACCGGTTGGCATGGAGGAAAAATGAGGAAGATCACTCAAGTATGCAACTTGCTTCATGTGGTGTTGATAATTGTATAAGTTGATAATTGTGTAAGTGTTTGACATAAATGTTGTTGAGTAATTAGATTATTTTCCTCATCCTCTTTTGATATATTTGTTAGAATGATTTTCATCATCCAAGTCTATTTTATTCTCTAAATCTGATTCTTATATGCTCTTTTGTTTTCTCTTTTGTAGGTCTCAAGTCGCCCAAGGTTCTCCATGCTTCTATGATGAATTATGGTTATACTATTTGAACGTGATAGCACAAATTATAGTTTTTTTTTGTTAATTTTATGTTTCTATTAAATGTACGTTGAGTCAATAATTTATGTATTGAAACCTTCATTTGATCAATATTTCAAGCCCTAATAAAGCTTATACTATTTGAATGTCCGATTCAACAACTAAGCTAAATCGTACCCATGACGAGTAGTATTTGATGGACTTTTGAAGAGGGTCGACTTTTGAAGCTGGAGATATTGTTTTAATCATGTGAGTCTCCTTTCTGTGAATCTACTTTATTTAATTTTATGTGAAATTTAAATTTTTATTTGATTCATGTACTCTATGTTTCTCACTTGAGTTGCCTGTTATTGAGATTTTTGGATTTGATGAGGGATAAGAAAACTTCCTCATCTATAAGTGATTTTGTAGTTTATTTTCTTATTAGGTTTGAATTACTTAAAGTGAATTTTTCATCATGTATTTTTTTTTTTTTTGAGTTGGACCCCAATTAATTCACATCTTGAGATCAGGTATTTTTAGCCATGTCCATGATACTATTGTTGCAACTGCCCTAATCTGTACTTCCCATGAACTATTCTCGCAACAATATTCTATTCTGAGAGCTTCAATTACAGTTTGTGAGTATGTAGGCAAGGTAAGTATTTATACTTATGATTTAAAGCAAATGTTTTGATTCTTTATTTGTATGTAAAGATACCAATTTTCCATGCCAACCTGAAAATATTTGAGGATGAATTATCATTGTTAGTAATGATGTAATATCAGTTTCAGAGATTATGCACTACATGTTACCCTGGTTCCCTACAAATGTTACTTGGTGGATCTGTCCCAACTTGACTTTCTTCACATTTCTGATTGAATGGTGATTTGTCTCTCTCCTGATTGCAGAGCATTGATTTCTTATCTCTTTTCTACAGGAAAAAAAATATGGACATTCGTTGTGACATTGTGTGACAAGTGTTCGTTATGATGGTGTTACATTTGGCCACCCAGTTTTTTTGAATCTGCTAATGAACTTTGCTCATGATGGTGATAGCCACACACTTGAGCCTTGAAGTATCGATTTTTGAGCTGAATGAAGATTTTCATGTGGCTGATGCATCTCCAAACGAAGTAAGTCCCCCTATGCTCTAATTTCCGCTAAGAGAATATTTGAATCTGTCCCAAGAAGCACAGTTGGAAGTTGCAGTCCAAAAGTTTTCATTTATATTGTTAGCAATCTATCAAAAAAATTCAACTTCAACTATCATTGATAGTAATCTACCACATTAACTTGGTTGACATAGCTTTAATCGATCTAAAAACCAACTAACCACAAGTAGGATCTCATTATGATAGGTACCTTTAAATTTTCATGGCACTTATGAAAGTTTTTCCTTAGGCAGAATTAGCTGATTGAGATTTAAGGTTTGATTGAGATTTAAGGTTTTGTTTTATAACAACTTTTGAGAAATGGTATGCCCTGTGAAAAGTGATATTTCAGTTTTTTCAAATATCAGACTCTAGGTTTGCTTTTGGGTGATATTTAAGCTTAACTAACCACCTTATTTCAAACTCTAGGAGGTATGGCTCAATCGTTGAAGCATTGGGGAAAATTGGTCCGGCCAATAAGAATTTGGTGGATTCTTCACCAAAGAGGAAACTTTGCCATTTTTCAACATTGACCAATGGAGTTGCTTTTATTTTAAAGGGTCTTGAAGGTCCCCTCCTTGAGCCACCAAGAGAGGCTCTTGACAATTCAAACAAGAACTTGAAGATCAAATACATATGTACTATAAATTTATGACCTAAATTTATTAGTGCTAACATATTAGAGTTACGAGATGTCACGGGGAGGAACATTTTACATGAAAAATGAAAATTTGTACGAGTTAAAAAAAATATAATTTCATTTTCCTATAACTTAAGTGTAATTTTAATAATTTAAACAATAATTATATATTTATGTATAGTTACATATCTAAACCACAAAAACAACACCCTATATGTCAAGTATACATCTTCGCAAACACAATGCAGTTATACCTCACATATGCAAAACTTAAAGATTTTGGCATATTAACTCCTGTGTTTTTCAAAATTTTTTATATTAGTTAATTCAATGTATGCTTACAAAACACTAGAATTGAGTGTCTAAATTTATGCTCTTTAAATATCTGCATCTTTATTATGATTGTTCTTACATTCTTAGTATCTTAAAATTATTATAGTTTAAAATATTGATCGATGTATCAAATACAATAGACAAATTCCTCGTTCAATGTAACACCCCGATTTCGGTGGCGTCACTTTAGTAACCAAAAGAAATACTTAAGCGGAAAAACGTGAATATTTTTTTTTTGATAAAGGAATTAGAAACTGAAAGAAATGAAACTCAACAACAAAAGATGGCAGAACTACTATACGATAGATAATTACAGCCCCCGCTGTAAGTAACAAAACCACGTCACGAGTAACCTCTAGTGACGGGTAACTAACCGAAAGTAGTGCCTGTGGGCAAATACGTACAAACCGGAACAAAAGGACAAGAGTTCCAAATACAGTCCTCCCTACAACAGTAGGTCAGCCAACAAAACCTTCTGAACCGACCAACCCTCTGTAATTCCCGTAAAGAGAACCACAAGAAAAGCTAAAGGTCGGGGACCTACCCTGCCCAAAACGAAAGACTGAACATCAGAGCCAAGACGCTACTCCTACACTAATCCCAACTAGAGGAGCACATCACCGCACTCCCAACTATGCATCCCCAAGATCGTCGTCTGAATCTGAATCCAAGACGACTATGTCGATGACTGCATCGGTCTCCACAGCTGGTCGCGCGGGTTCTGCGCCCGATCCCAAGTCAACAGCAGCCGCGACAGTGGGTGAACTAGTGCCTGAAGAAGTCCCTCCCACAGGCACCTCCTCCGAGGGGTCCTCGTCGTCCGAAGGCGACGGTGGTGGTGGTACTCCTAGTCCAGGTCCGCAGTGTACACCCGGTGGCAAGTTAAAGCTGACAGTGTAGCGCCTCCAAACTCCGTGCGTCAGGCTTGGCATCCAGTCAACGCGATCCTCCATTATTCGCCCCGAATAGATAGCTCGGTGGCCGGCGGGGTCGACCACCCATGAGCCCGGGGTGTCTTGGTCCAACATCTCAAACCTGGTCCCCCCCGAAGGGACGACCGTCTCGTACCGGTCCGCCATGGACATCTGACAATAAAGGGCATACATAGCCCCCCAAACACAGGTAGCACGCGCGAGGGTCAACTCAAAGAATTACGTAATAGTACATTCAATAGGTAAAGATAAATAGTAATAGCCACTTAGGCTTATAAGTTTAGGGATAACTTCCTAGGGTTGCATATTTCACAATGAATATAAAAGATGATAATAACAAATAGCATGCATCAAATAGGATTAACAAGTACCAATCACACTCAGCAACTAAGTCAGTATGTATGTTGCATGAAATGCAATGCTAGTTGACAAGATGCATTCCGGAAGAAGGATGGACACCATCGAGTCAGCCCTAACACCGGCCATAGTGGGACCATTCCGCTCGGGCGTCTCTTACACCACACAAAAGTAGTCAGATCAGCAGTGAACCCGTAGGTCTGCCATTCCGTCTGCTACTAAGGACCACCGTAGTGTCCTAAATATGGAAATCCGGGTCTTATGACCATTTTGGAATCCACCGAGGTCCGGTATCACGCCGTGTATTAACCTCAAAATGAGTGCATGGATGCAAAGTGGTTAGTCAAACAACGTCTCCGACCTCACTCGACACGTCGCCACGTGTTCTAAATAACCTAATGTCTCTAAAAGAATACCCTAAGGTAAATGTCGATTCTGCGACAAAATGAATTAATCAAAAGAAGAAGAATGTACTTTGGAACTCATGGTTCCCGGCTAAACTTTAGATAGCCAAACAATAAACTGCTCATCGAGCGAAAGAGTACGAATGTACTTGGAAACTTATAGTTCCCGGCTAAACTTTAGATAGCCAAACAATAAACTGCTCATCGAGCGAAAGAGTATAAGCATACTCGGAAACTTGTAAGTTTCCTCAAGACTTGGACTCGACGACACTTCTCATTTTTTTCAAAACTAATATTCAAGCTCTAAGCTCTTATCTAAGGTTGTTATCATTGTTCAAGGGTTTTAGAGATTAATTAGTGTCTTATGAATTTTCCTTGAGAAAATAGGTTTCATTTAGTCTTATAATACTTCCTATGAGTTTCAGGGATCCCATAATCCCAAATAATTTCTGAGAAGGTCTCGATCCATTAAAATATAACAAGGCCCGAACTCCGATCGTCCTTTCAATATCTCTCAAAAATCTCATAAAAATTCGGCATGACTTGCCCGTAATCCTCACTCCTCAGTATCACATATATAAGTGGAATAACATAAATGAATCAGCTCAATCAATAAACATAAACAGCATATTCCAACACATCCTAGATTAACCATTTAGCACATAACATGTGAATCATTTAGCACTCAATATCATGGCATCAAGTACTCAACAAGATCGGCCGAAGCCTCAGAAAACATTTCAGGCATTTAGCAATTAAGTGCATAACACATAAATCAAGTCGAATTCGTCGACACCTAAATCATTATCTAGTATTCAGTGAGATGCCCTCACCTGTTGAGTTTCCAGCTCGCTCCTTGAACTTTCCTTCACGATCTTCCTCCTCAAGTCCTCCGAATTCCTCGAACGAACCTTAAAGCAATTTCACAGAAATCAATCACAATGAGTCAGAAACTCAGCAAACAATCAGTGCTAGGGGTACACGGAACACTACAAACTCCGTAGTACGACAATCTAACGCGTTAAGACAAGTGTTCGAAAAAGTCGGATTTCCTCCCCCTTTGAGGGTGCTCTCGGCCACTTCCCTTAATTGTGTGGGTCGATTTTTCTTCGATCAAACTTGGTTCCTAGGTTATCATTAGTCGTAACTAAGGCGAATCTAAACTCGGAAAAATTTTCGGATCGAAAATTGAAGCAGGGGTATTTTGGTCAGAGTTTTAGCTCGGAAAATCAAAAATCGAAATTTGAAAAACCAATCCGATAGAAATGTTACTAACGACGTTTATGACAACTAATCCTATTGACATTAAGCTAAGTCGAGAGTTCTAAGCTAAAAGATTGAGACTTTGCCCCAAAAATGGGTATTTGAGGTAAAAATTGATTCCGGCGGAATTCCGGCGACATTACGGAAAAACTAATCCGACAGAAGTGCTCTTGGGCACGTAGGGAAGATGTTTAGACAGAGAAATCAAGCTATTTGGACAATTTCACAAAAAGCTCCAAACTTTGAACTCAGAAAAGTCTAGAGAAAATTGACGGAAATGACGATCGAAAGTGAGGGATAGTAACTATACCTCGTAGTCTTCGATTAGCAAGGAACTGTGAAGCAAACGGGCAAGAATCGGAGAAAATCTTTTTCCTCTCCTCTCCTCCTTGTGCTCGCGGGTTTGGGTGGGTTTTTGGGTGAGATTTTGCCAAATTTTCATTTTCTAGCTACAACCTATATATAGTGAAGGAAAAGGAAGATATTTTGCAAAGTTTAGATAAGGATGACTTGGTGGATGGATAAGGATGGATAGATATTTTTGAGAAGATATTTTTGTAAAGATATTTTGTAAAGATATTTTGTAAAGATTAGATAAGGATGAGTAGATATTTATCAAAGATCGGATAAGGATGAATAGATATTTATCAAAGATATTTTGAGAAGATATTTTGTAAACCGGTACAGATTTGTTTAGACATCGGAGGATTTAGCTCATAGAGTTAAGATAAAAATATAAGAGTGATTCCGATATTTTTCCTGCGCATTCCTCTGTGAATTCTAAGATAGGTTTTGGCGACAGAATTCCAAAACTCAAAAGAGATTTTCTTGGAATTAAGGTAAACAATCAAAAGTCGGTGTAAATCTATTTTACCCGAAAAGTTACTTTTTGCAGTGAATGTCGGATGAGAAAACTTTATTCTGAAGAAAGATTGAAAACATGAAGAGAAATGGGTGTACGCGTGTGGAATCTTCGTTTGAAGCTCCGAATAGAAAAAGTCTTCATAAACCGTTCATTTTAGGTTTTCTTGAACTATCAGGGTTTTAGTTTCGGCAAACCTCCGAGGATTGGAATTTAACGTTCGTACGTTCCAGGGTTTCGCGTCGAAATACTTGTTTATAGACGAATAAGAGAAATTCTAATATTTCTCTGAAGATTTTTTGAATTAGTTTCCATCGTGTCCTAAAGTATAAATTAACTATTCACTAGGGTCTTCGACCTAAGATTAGGCGAATGTTAGTCGTGCTATAACTTTTATCGGTTTTGATACAATCCTTGGACTTTTCCTGAACCTTATCCTTCATAAATTTATTCCATCCAATAAACTCTTGTATTTTATTCACTTATCCAAAACTTAAAAACTTGGGTCTTACATGCAACGCGCGGGTCAAAAACACTAGTTAAATTTGAATTTAAAAATATTTAACTGAAAAAATGAAACAAAAAATGATTGGATGCATATGTTAAACTCTTTACACATTTTTTAAGCCTAAAACTCTTTACACTATTAATGTATATAAATTAAATCTTTTAATTAAAATTAAAATTAAAATACAAATGTATTGCTTTTACATCCGATATAGCAGAGTATTATTTTTTTGGTACGGTTACACCATGTGAAATAGTATACTATGTATGATTGCGTGCGTTGATGTAAAACTATTTTACACCTAGGGTTTGTTAACTTACTCCCACTTGATTTTGTGAAGGAGTAAATTAACAACCAACACTTTTTCTTTTAGACAAAAAAACCCAACTTCCTCTTCAAAGAACCAACTTTAAATGAAGCCTATTTATGTAATTTACTTTTAAAATTTTAAATTCAAAAACTTAACTTCTCTCTCATCATTTAATTTCGGTCATCTTTCTTCTCCCCACAAATCTATCTGTTTTTCAAGCTTCTATTTCTTCTTCTCCATTGAAACGAGTTGCTCTAAAAAAATGAGAGAAACTTGCCATTTCTTTATTTTTCCATTTAAGTAAGATTTTTGCTGCAACTTCTTTTTTGTTGCTTTACCCCTCTCTTTTTTTTCGTGTTTTTAATATTTGGGGGTTGAGTTCCTGCATGATTGGTGGGAAATTTTTTCACAAAATCAGATTCATGGCAAAATGTTCATGTTCTCAAGGTTCTTAAAATCTTCTGATGCTTGATTTCAATGACAATGCTGAATAAGCGCCATAGGTGTTCATTCTTAAATGGAAAAAGAGAGAGAAAGGTGGGAAGTTGGAGGAGAGAGAAAATTGAGTTTTTTGAATTAAAAAAATTAAATAAAAAATTACATAAGTGTCCTAAATTAAAAGTGTCTTGGATGAAAAAGAGTTGGGCTTTTTTTTTTTAAAGAAAAAATGTTGGTTGTTAACTTACTCCTTCATGAAATTAAGTGGGAGCAAGTTACCAAACCCCTTTACACTTGATCACAATTAGTAAATCCTTAATTTGAAATCATAATAAGTAACAAATTAAACTTGTTTCACTCTGCTCTCCCCCTATCTCTTTTCTTTCAAATAAATTGTCACTTCCCCTATATTTGCACTAAATATTTTCTCTGGTTAGCTCATCATTCATCATCAATCGCTCGCCGCTACTCAAATCCTTTTCTCCCTCGGTCTCTTTGTTTTCCTTTTTTCTTTTTCTATTCTTTTCACTCTCTTTCTCTTTCTCTCTATTGGGTTTATATAATAATAATCATATATATACCAAGAGCGCGAACGTTCATTCTTCTTAATTCTCATCACTCATCACTCACTCTTTCTTTCTTTGTTTCGTGAAGCAAGAGCGCTTCAATCATGGAGGACCCTGATGTCTTCGAGATTCCTCCCCCAACTCACTTCACTCCAAGATTCAAAAAGCAGAAACAGAAACAGAAACAGGTTTGCTCACTCTTCCCTTTTTACCCTCTGGAATTTGATGGGGTTTATGTGATAATATTAGTAAGGGGTTTGTTTGATTCTTCTTTTTTTGTCTACGGGGTGTCCCTAAATCATCTAAAGTTTTGATCTTTTTGAAATTCTTAACATGGGTTTTTCACTTTTCAGCCTTGATCATCTGTTTCTTCTGTTTCCTTTGCGGTTTCTGCTTTAAAAGACACTGCTTTTGCAATTTTTGTTGTTCCGTTCTGCATGCCTATTTGTTGCGTCGTGCGTGTTTTGGTAGAACAATGCCTTGGATTTTGTTTAGCGTAATGAGAATGTCAACATTGTAAATTTTGGGTTTTGGATGATGTTCACACTGTTGACACTTGAAAGAATTGAAGTGGAAAAGGGCTATGTTCTTGCTATGCATACATTTGGACAAATTGATTAGGGTTTGTTGTGTAAAATGTTTCTGTAGCTGTGTTGGTGATCATATCCAAGGTTCAAAATCATTGTCCACAGTCCACACAGCTACCATTCTCACCATAAATCAACAAATGATGCCTCTGAAACCTAAATCTGCTGCCTAGCTTCTTCAAACTGGGAACTCGACCGGTCGTAGAGGCCTTAGGCTCTATTTTTGGTGACTACACAAATACTAATTGAAGTTCGACTCTATCTGATTAGCATTTAGGAGAACAAGGAGCCATGGTAGTTGGGGGAAAAACGACTAAGATGAATAGTCCACTGAACTGGCATGTTTTCAACCTCGTCCCCACAAAAATAATACTTTTCCCCTCCATGAATCCGGCACGTTTTCCCTGTCCACGTAGCATAGGAAGAAACAATTAAGCCAAGAAAAAAGTCAAATAAAATCATGACACCAACCATTGTCTTCATATGAGGTCCAGTGAGATTAGTGCTATGAATGCAAGAAGTATGATAAAGGGAGGTTGTTACAATGTCCAAAATGAAGTTGTCACTTGAATAAATAAGGCGTGCAACTCAAAACTTACAAGTAGTCACCTACCACGTTAATCAAATCCTTCTTTTGGTGTTCATCAGTGGTTTTAGTATCTTTTACTGTGATTTTATTTCTTTTATCTGAAGGGCATAACTAAAATTTTCGAACTAATTAGCGTAATAGGTAACCTGTTAAAAATCTCAACAATTGATTAAAATATCAATATATCCAATGGCCTGCATGTGTGGTTTTCCAATACACCACCCACGTGGTCCTTCACATTAGATGTCACCTTCTTTCTTTTCCTTATATTTTCCTCTGAAGTTTGGTTGCCTTAGTTTTTTTCTTTCCTGCCTGCTTACTTTGTGTAAATATATATGGTGGTACTTTATGATTTTAGGAAAAGTAAATATGAGGCGGATCAGGTAATCTCTTTATTGTAATAGTATAGAATTCATTATTTAGGTATTGTATGTGAAATTTGACTTGCAATGCTGTATAGGATCGAATGTTCGGTGGTAAAAAGTTAACAAAGTAAGCTCAGTGTCTCTTAGAGTCCGAGATGAGAAAATTAAAATAGATATGTAGTTACACAAGAATGGATATGAATACGATACTCAGGGAGAAATTTGGGGCCTCCCTTTTAAAAAAAAAATGGTCTCATTTTACTTGGTTTTTGCAAGTGAGAATAGAACTCATAGAAGCAATGGTAAAGAGGGTTGACCAATGGAAGATTATCAAAAAGTGATGAAAACAGAATAAGCTAAAGGGAAGCATTCTGAGAGAGAAAGGAGAGAAACCCTTATAAGAAAATGTGAAATTTTGATGCCTTAATAAGCTTTACACAGGGGCAGGGTACAGTGATTTACATAGGTACTTTTAGTACACAAGTAATACATGAAGTGAGTTTCTGTTATACCGTTTAACAGAATCTAACTCAGTATAGTAACTGATGACAGATGGACAGCTTTAAGTTGGTGCACTCTTGTATAGAGTATACTACTATAGTACTATGCAATCTAATAAAAACAGTCCAATTCGTAGAGGTAGCAAGACACTGAGGAAAACTATAAGTCAAACCATTTAGAGAGATAAATTGTCTATCTTTAAATCTAATACATGACAGAGTATTATAGCTTCATGTGAACTGCTACCATGTAGTGGGGAAGACTTTATTGTTGTTGTTGTTGTTGTTGTTATTTTTCTGTGTTTTGTGAATGCTTCTAAGAGTCTATCTTTTTCTTTACTCCAATATAATACTTATTTTACTTTTCTAGGCCATTGTGCATGATGTGATTGACGTTGACAACGATGAAGACTCTGATGATGTAGTGATTATTGGTGAAAAAGAAAGTAAAAGTGACAAGGGGAAGGCAATTGCATCCGGTTATGATGGTTATGTGGATCATCAAATTGTGGTTTGTACATGATTTTATTTTATTTCTTGCAGCAGATTGGTGTTATCTTTCCCTGCATGAAAATGACTCTAACATTTTGCTTGAAATCCTTTTCAGGAAAATGATAATATCATGGGTATTGCTTCAGATAGTTTTATGGATGTAGATGAGTATGCTTTATTATTACAGGCACAATTTGATAATGAGGATATGCCTCCTGGAATTGAGGCGCCTTTTAATTGGTTGAATAAGACTGGAAATAGTACAGTTGTTAGTTCTAATTTGCAAATCAAAATGGACAATGTTGGTCGCTATTCTGGAACAGAGTTGTCTCCTCAATTATTTTCTCAAGCTGCCCCTAATAAGAAGAAATCAGCTACATCACAGCGAAGTGGACGTGACTTGAATCTTTCATTAGGAAAAGAGTCATTCAAGTCTTACTGGCCATCCAAGTTTAGTGCTTCAGAAAACCATGGTTCGGTTGACAACCCAGATGCCATGAAGCTGCCACAGGCTGGTATGTCACTATATATTTTGGGAAGTAATTGTGCTATGAAGTTAGATGGCGGTAGAAGTTCATACTCTTGAAAGAATTCTGAATAATTGAATGATACTTAATTCAAAAGAACAGTATTTTTAGACTAGATTTATAGAGGTTTCCTAGTCAACTACAAAGTCTAAACAATAAACTCTTATCTTATCCCAATCTATCATAGCAGAACTGTAACAATATAAAATCTAATCCAAACAAATCCTCTCAACCAAATATATCCTAATAGATATTTCCTCATAGATATCTTAACATATACCGTTCAAATTTCATTAGACATGATCATTGCATCCTCTAGGAATAAAAAATACCCTTGGTGGAAGAGTTCTAAATTTAAGCCAGTATTTACTGATATTACTGCCTATCCAATTTATGATCCTCTTGATTACCCTCCTGAGCATTTGTATGATGACACCTGGGTTCACAATTCAGCCAGAGATGGAAATAAGAGAAAAGCTTTGGATCACCCCGTTTTGGCAAAATCTGATGATGACAGCAACGAGATTCTGAGGAAATTTCCAAGTTTCAAGCAATTTGACACTGTTGAAGATGCTGCAGACCATCACTTTTTTCAACGTAATTCTTCTTTGAAGCAGGTAATTGTGTTTTAAGACCCACCTTCTTTCAGTTCAAATCTCAATTCTGTGTTTACAATAGACCTATTTTCTGAACAGAATCCAAAGAAGTGGGCTAAAAAAATCCAGGATGATTGGAAGATTTTAGAGAAGGATTTGCCCGGTGAGTTTATTTAGTGTTCCTGTTACAATATAGCTTGTAATATTTTCCATTTCATATCTCATGAATTGTTTAATTTCATTTCAACTTGATGGACCTATACTGTACGGGTCATCTGCAATCATTATTACTCTTTTTGTAGAATCCCATTCATTGCTATTGAAATGTTAGGTTAGGATCCTGTCATATGCAAATGATCTGGTTCTTTATGATATATGAGTATGGGAAAGCTTATCAATTTTTTATCCTCAGTGGTCCAGATATTTGTTCTGAAATTTGAAGTTAAGAGCTTCATAACTGTAAACTTTTGATGTAAATATCCTAGTATGGAACTTGCGACTGACATTTTGCTGAATCTCACTGTTTCTTTTACTGTAATCAGATTCAATATTTGTCAGAGTTTATGAGTCAAGGATGGATCTCTTGAGGGCTGTGATTATTGGAGCAGAAGGGACTCCTTACCATGATGGCCTTTTCTTTTTTGATGTTCACTTTCCTAGTAGCTATCCTAGTAAACCACCGGTATGTGGTTGATTATCTTTTTGTTCAATCTTTGTAATTTAAGCCTGACGAAAGGTACATCTTTTCGTGGCAGGATGTCCACTACCACTCTGGAGGTCTTCGGCTCAACCCAAATTTATATGCTTGTGGAAAAGTATGCCTTAGTCTACTTAACACCTGGTCTGGAAGCCAGAAAGAGAAGTGGCTCCCAGGTGTTTCTACAATGCTACAAGTTCTAGTCTCTATACAAGGTCTCATCTTGAATACAAACCCTTTTTTTAATGAGCCTGGGTGGGAACGTTTGAGAGGTACAGCAAATGGTCAAAAGCAGTCCCTGAAGTATAATGAGGAGACATTCATTCTATCATTGAGGACAATGATGTATACGATAAATAGGCCTCCAAAGGTTTGATTCTAGTCTTGGTTTATGATAAGATAGGGGAATAGAATAATGGATAATTATTATTGATACTGCAGAGATGAAGAATCTCTACTGGGAATAGTACAATACAGCAGGAGTTCGAGAGCCTGTTCTCTCCATACTACTAAACTTATAATTTCCTGGATGATCATCTAATAGGCTACATCTATTATTTATACAACTGCATAGTGCAGTTTCTATTTTGAATTCAAACTGACATACACACATAATAACTGCTAACTCCTAATAACTACAGACTGGTAACTGCCCCTATCCATCTGCCAAATTCGTATTTCCCCTCTCTCCTTGCTGTTTTGGCTGCTCAGCAGTCTCCATGGCCACAGTAGTGGCTGCGCCACCCCCCATGGTGGTTCCAGACCTGAAATTCTTCTTTTTCCGGCGATAAACTTGGATCAAAGGAGGTTTAATCTTATCAATACCCCCCCTTGAAGATTCACCTTGTCCTCAAGGTGAAAGTCTGGAAAGGCTTCATGAATGCGGGCCACCGATTCCCAACTATTCTCACAAGAAGGAAGATTCTGCCAGGAAATCAGAACCTCAACATTACCAGGAGAATCTTCACGAACATTGAGAACCGATTCGGGATAAACTTGCAACTCGTGATCTTCAGATAGCATGGGAGGCAAGGGCTGAGATTGAAACGAATCGCCAATGGCTTTCTTAAGAAGAGAGACATGGAACACCGGATGAATTCTGCTATGGGAAGGAAGGTCCAATTTATAAGCTACAGCTCCAACTTTGGCTAGCACTTGGAATGGCCCATAGAATCGTGGACTGAGTTTCTGATTAACTCGTTGAGCCAAAGATCCCCTTCTATAAGGCTGCAACTTCAAGAAGACCCAATCGCCAGCTTCAAATTCCACTTGTCTTCTGTGTTTGTTGGCATATGTACGCATGATATCCTGAGACTTAAGCAAGTTGTCTCGCAAATCTGCCAACAATTCGTCCCGGTCCTTAGAAAGTTTATTAACCTCATCTAACTTGGAAGGAATGGTCGAACCTTTGAAAAGAAGAGGAGGATCCTGCCCATACAAGGCTTGAAAAGGTGACATTTTGCTGGAAGCATTATAATTAGTATTAAACCAGAATTCAGCCCATGGAAGACAAGAAACCCATTTTTTGGGTTTGGAACCTGTAAGACAGCGCAAGTACACCTCCAAGCACCGGTTGACAACTTCGGTTTGGCCATCAGTTTGGGGATGATAAGCAGAACTAAATTTCAATTGAGTACCTGCTGCTCGGAAAAGTGCCTTCCAAAAATTGCTCAAGAAAAGGGGATCTCGATCAGATACAATGGAGGAAGGAAAACCATGGAGCCTGACAATTTCTTGAAGGAATACTGCAGCAACCTCAGTAGCTGTATAGGGATGACCCAAGGCCAAGAAATGTGCATATTTTGTAAGACGATCAACTACTACCAGAATGGTGTCTTTCCCCATGGATTTAGGTAAACCAGTGACAAAATCCATGGAAATATCTGTCCAAACTTGAGTAGGAACGGGTAAAGGTTGCAATAAGCCAGCCGGAGTTAAAGTATCACTTTTGTTCCTTTGGCAAACATCGCAAGCAGCCACATAGTTCTTGATGTCAGATTTCATGCCGTCCCAATAAACCAAGTTGGCCACCCTTTTGTATGTTCTGAAGATTCCGGAATGCCCTCCCATCAATGAAGAATGAAACTCTTTCAAGATGACTGGTATACGGGAGGAAGTCTTTGATAAAACCAATCTACCTTTAAAGAATAGTTTCTGATCACGCAAGACATATCCGGAATGAGAAGTAGGGTCCAGAATCAAGTCTTGTATAATTTTCTGCAACTTGTCATCTTTATTGACTTCTTCCACCCATTCTTCAAAATCATGAATTTGTAAGATAGAAATGGCGCAATAAGAACTCCGCCGGGATAAGGCATCAGCAGCAGAATTGTCTTTACCCGGTTTGTACTGAATATCAAAGTCAAACCCAGCCAACTTAGAAACCCACTTGAATTGTTCTTCACCCAACATGCGTTGATCTGCCAAAAACTTCAAACTTTTCTGATCAGTTCGGATTATAAAATGATGACCCAACAAGTAATGGCGCCATTTCTGGACAGCTTTGACAACCGCCATCAGTTCGCGATCATAGACTGATTTCCTTTGATTCCGATCAGATAAAGTTGTACTCCAAAAAGCCAAAGGGCGACCTTCCTGCAATAAAACAGCACCCAAACCTGTACCTGAAGCGTCAGTCTCTAAAACAAAAGGCTTGGTAAAATCAGGAACAGCCAGCATAGGAAGAGTAGTCATGGCATTCTTTAATTGTTCAAAAGCAGCATGAGCATCAGAACTCCATTGAAAGGCATCTTTCTTCAATAAATTAGTCAAAGGTTTCGCAATCTTCCCATAATTCTGTACAAAACGGCGGTAATAACCTGTTAGCCCAAGAAAACCCCTTAAACTTTTGATGTCCTTGGGAGTAGGCCACAACCACATAGCCTCTAATTTCTTTGGATCAGCAGAAACTCCACCTGCAGAAATGATGTGACCCAAATACTCCAAAGTCTCTTGGCCAAAAGTGCATTTCTTCCCATTGACTTTCAAATCATGTTGTTGTAATAGAGATAAAACAGTGTGCAAATGTTGGATATGATCTTCCATGGAGAGGCTATATATCAAAATATCATCGAAGAAAACTAATACAAACTTGCGGAGAAGGGGCCTCAAAACTTCATTCATTAAAGATTGGAAAGAAGAGGGTGCATTAGTGAGACCAAAAGGAAGTACCAGAAATTCGTAATGACCTTCATGAGTTCTGAATGCAGTTTTTTCAATGTCACCTTCCTTCATTCTGATTTGGTGATAACCGGAACGCAAATCCAGCTTTGAAAAGATCCGTGCCCCTCCTATTTCATCCAACAATTCATCAATGACTGGAATTGGAAATTTGTCTGGCACGGTGATCTTGTTTAAGGCCCGGTAATCAACACAAAATCGCCAACTACCATCTTTCTTTCGAACCAGAATTATGGGGCTGGAGAAGGGACTTGTAGATGGACGAATAATGCCGGCATCTAACATTTCAGCAACCAATTTCTCAATTTCGTTTTTCTGGTAATGAGGATATCTATAAGGTCTTAAGTTAGGAATTTGCGCCCATTCCTTGAGATGAATCGCATGATCTTGCCGACGGTGAGGTGGTAATCCTTCCGGCGGTTCAAAGATGGAAGGAAATTGGTGGAGAATGGAAACTAAATCTGCTGGAACATTAGCCCTCCAATCTGTTTCCGCTCGAATTTGTTGAAAATCAATGAGAAATCCCTCACCATGTTGCAAAGCCTTGAGTAAGGAATTTAAAGAAGCATCCTTCTTGCATAATTCAGGATCCCCTTGGAGTGATAACTTCTGGCCATTCATAGTAAACCGCAAAGTCAACTGTTCAAAGTTAGCTCTAATGTCACCAAGACTTGCTAACCATTCTAGGCCCAATACAATGTCCACTCCGCCAAGGCCAAACAAATAAAATTGCTGATTGACCGGCACATTGTGTAACAGCAAAGACACGTCCTTACAAACACCCTTGCATGGTATCTTATGACCATCCCCTACTTCAACTACATAAGATGGAGTATCCTCAACCTTCAAGTGCAATTCCTGTACTAACGCCTTGGAAATGAAATTATGAGTTGCTCCACAATCAACTAACACCACAACTTTGTGATCTTCAATAGTTCCCCAAACCTTGAAAGACCTTCTGGAAGTGAATCCAACAATACTATTCAGGGATAAATGTGGGACAGGTTCCGTTTCGGGGTGACAATCTGGATCATCTTCTGGTTCAGAATCGCCAGTCTCTTCCATCAGCATAACTCGAAATTGTTTGTTCTTGCACACATGGTTAGGCCCAAATTTTTCATCACAGCGAAAACATTCTCCTTTCCGGATCTTCTCCTGGTAATCAGCATCAGAAAGTCTACGGTAATTACCCGGTCGATTTCTTTGAAATGGTTTATCCACTGAGACACTACCAGAATAAGATGAAGATGGTGTGTAACTTTTGCCTCCACTCTTCTGTGTAGTATCAACTGTGACAGTTCGAGAAATGGATGGAGACTTATAAGAATTACTGAACCTTGAACCAGAAGTGGAATTTGGATGAACCTTACTAACTGCAAGATTTTTCTGCTCAATCATTAAAACCTTTTGGACCATGATGGATAAGGTTGTTGGTTCATAAAGTTTAATTTCTGCACCTATGTCCTCCTTCAAACCATTCACAAAGATATCCATTAAGTGTGTTTCATCAATGTCTTTCAACATGCCGGCAAATTTCTCAAATTGTTCCACAAATTCCGCCACCGAATCTTCTTGCTTAAGGGCTAGTAAAGCAGCAAAGGGATTGAGAGTACTTGAAACTTGGAACCTCTTCAGAATTGCCAACTTAAAAGTGTCCCAGTCTGCGTGAGGATGACAACCTTCCCTCCATTGAAACCATGATAGAGCTTTTCCATCCAGTGCCACCAGAACCGCCTGCAATCTCCCCTCCTCTGGAACTCCACGAATTTGGAAGAACCTTTCCAACTTATGAACCCAACCATAGGCATCAGCAACACCATCAAAAACTGGAACCTCCAACTTCCGCCAACGTGCAGAAGTGTTATCACAGTTAGACTCTTCTTCCTGTCCTGGGCGCTTAATGCTCTGTTCATGATTGTCTCTTTGAGAGCCAAGGTCGTCCCGATGCATGAACGTCTCCATCATATTTTCCAAACGTTGAATTCGTTGATCAGTTTGTTGACGGTCAATCTGTGCTTGTTGACGATCAGCCTGTGCTTGTTGACGATCAATCTGCAACATTTCCATAATTTCTTGCATCCGCTCCATTGGATCTTGACTGGCTTCAGAACGAGTTTTTCCCATTTATAAAGTGAACCACTTAAGTACCACAGCACCTGGATGATGCTCTGATACCAAAATGATAAGATAGGGGAATAGAATAATGGATAATTATTATTGATACTGCAGAGATGAAGAATCTCTACTGGGAATAGTACAATACAGCAGGAGTTCGAGAGCCTGTTCTCTCCATACTACCAAACTTATAATTTCCTGGATGATCATCTAATAGGCTACATCTATTATTTATACAACTGCATAGTGCAGTTTCTATTTTGAATTCAAACTGACATACACACATAATAACTGCTAACTCCTAATAACTACAGACTGGTAACTGCCCCTATCCATCTGCCAAATTCGTATTTCCCCTCTCTCCTTGCTGTTTTGGCTGCTCAGCAGTCTCCATGGCCACAGTAGTGGCTGCGCCACCCCCCATGGTGGTTCCAGACCTGAAATTCTTCTTTTTCCGGCGATAAACTTGGATCAAAGGAGGTTTAATCTTATCAGTTTAATTCTTTTTTCATCTCTAGCAAGGTTGCTTTGCGATGTTTAGCGCTGGCATGTTGTTTTTGAAAGGAGTAAGGGGACAATTCTTAGGTATGCTTATGCCTTTTATAATGCAATAGGGAGGAAGATAACAAAAAAGCATTGTGTTTCACAGTTTGGGGGGGGGGGGGGGGGGGTTGGGGTATACTGCGGGAAGTTCTGTTTTTTTATTAATGGCAACTATGGGTATCGGTTTATATGGTTCTAATGAACCAACACTCAATTTTGAAACATTAAATAATCAATCATATCCCTTGGCGTTGGAAATAATAGTATATATAGGATTTCTTATTGCATTTGCTGTCAAATCACTGATTATACCCTTACATACATGGTTACCGGATACGCACGGAGAGGCCCATTACAACACTTGTATGCCTTTAGCCGGAATCTTAATAAAAATGGGTTGGTTTGAATTAATACGGAATTATTTTCCCATGCTCATTCTATATTTTGCCTTTGGTTAATGATAGATTCAGCTTAATCAATCTTCTAAAGTTCGAGACTTGGGAATGCAGCTGCATCAAATACTCAGTGGGAGAGTTTTTCTGCCCACAACGGGTTCTATTTAGCTCACACAGGATTACCTCCTATGGAGGATGCCTGTGGTCTAGAGTGCTATGATATGAAATGTTTTTTAAAACTAGTGTCTATTACTTTTTTGAGGTTCAAAATTTAACTGTTTAGAGTTTTTTTTGGTTTCAGTATTTTGAGGACTTTGTTGTGGGGCACTTCCGCAGCCGAGGTCATGATATTCTGATGGCGTGTAAAACATACATGGAAGGTGTTCAAGTTGGATGTGTGGTCAAAGGTGGGGTTCAGGATGTTGATGAGGGTAACGGAAGCTGCTCACAGGGATTTAAGATGTCTTTAGCTGGATATGTGCAGAAGCTTGTCCAGGATTTTGCAAAATGTGGAGCTAAGGACTGTGAGAAATTCCTATTTTTGACTGACAAGGCTAAAAAGTAAAATCTCAACATTCTCTTGAAAAAAGCAATTTTGAGACTAGATAACCATATTATACATGCAGGTTTCTGTTTTATGTTAAACAGATAAACTTTTCTTTTGAACTATCTTATGCCTGCACATAATTGTATATACTTGCATATAAGTTTTTAATGCATTATCAGGTTGATTCCCCTGATCATTTTGTTCTGGTGTATTTTTTGGTTATCTTGTTTTCCATGGTTTGAGTTCCTACCATTTGTGTAAATTTTGAGTTTGGAAAACCATAACATGGTGATCTTCTACCTAAAGTTATGAATCACTCTTTTTCAATCTGGATATACTCAAATTAACATTGCACACCTTCAACAAATGTTGAAATCAACCTATAGTTGACCTCTTGTTTTAGTGATAGCTTATTTTTTTAACCTCTAGTGATAGCTTAAATTCCTCCAACTTAAAGAATAGTATAATATCATTAGCGTTAGGCCAATGGCAAACATAGCTAGCCAATTGAAAAAGCTAGCAAAAAAAGACCAATGGCAAACAATGACTATACATTAACATGAATGTTAACCAATAGAAGGTAATAATTCCAATGGGTAAAAACTAAAATGAACACGTTTAATGGATTGCTTACGGCATTAGTAATCATGGACTTAATCAAAAAAAAGTTAAAATTATAAATATGTTTTTAAAAAGATTTAAATTATAAGGACCTAATTAAATTTTCAATGAAAGTAGTAAGTACAAAGATATACGCGTTTCTCTCGGTGAATTATTTTTTCTCTCTTATGAGAATGAGCAATACATTCTTTTATAGATACACTCTCCAACCTACTCCATATGATTAGTTTATTTTTTAGAAAGTCAGCACGGTTTGCCTCACTTTTTAAAAGATGTGTGGACTGTTAAGTTCAAACGCTAGATATATCGTTAATCATATTTTGAGTGATAACAATTTTCAAGATTATAAGTGTAATGATTAAGAATTTCATTTCGAGTAATAACACTTATGACTCACATCCCCCAGTGTCTGGTAATCAAGTACAAGACGATGATAGAAGACATCACCTACAAAGAAAAGGAAAGGTCAAAGTTGCAAGACAGTCTGTAAGAGCAAAGCAAAGTCAAATCAAATCTACCAGATCGTCTGACCAAGAGAAGAGAAGAACGATCAAGATACAAGACCGTCTTTAGAAGAAGAAGTCAAAGCTTCAGGACAACTCATGGAAGATTAATCAAAGCTATCAGATCGTCTAAGAAGACTACACTCAACGTCTATATTCAACGTCTATCTCAAAGACTGACAAATGGAAGCAATGTCTAGAGAATGAGCACCAACTATGTTTTGGAAAATATCTCTGACAAGCTAGAGGAGAAAGTCAAGTGCAAGGAATCAAGTGAAACTTTACAAAGCACATTGATCAAGGAAACAAACACAACGCCAACAGGCTCAAGTATCCTCTTTCTCTCTCACCCAAGGAATGGAACGAAGCCTATCTTCTATCCCTACAAAACTCAAATGTAGTCAGGAAACACTTGTTCAAGTCAATCTATTTCTTGAGAACAAGTCACAAGTGATTGGTCAAAGCTTATCGTTTAACTCCAAGCAACCAATAGAAAGAAAGAAGCAGAAATGAAGTATGAAGCAAGAAGCAGAACCTCTGAAGCAAAGATGTCAATTGTCTAATGAAGAAGGTCAATCTTACAAAGGAAGTTGCATTGTCTGAAAAATATGCCTATCTTGAAGACTTAAAGAGATCTTAGAATATCTTCTACAAGAAGTCTCAAAGTAAATCACATGATCTGACCAAAGCTAAAGTACAACGTTGTCACCATCAAACTTCCATATTTGTGTATCAACGGATAGAAACAAAGGCCAACGCTACCTACAAGCTGATAGAATACATCTTTTTAGCAAAAGGTCTTCATCAAACAGTACTGTGCATTTACTACATCTGACACAAGCACACAAAGTACCCTTTGATCCAACGGATAGAAAATCAGTGAAAAACAAGCTCAAACGGCTATATCCTATCTCACAGAAGATCATGAAGTATAAAAGGCAAGATCTGAAGACTCTGCAACTAAGGACTGGAAATCCCTCAAAGTATTCATATTTCCCTTCAAAGGACTTTCCAGGCTTTCAAGCTTCAACGCACTTCATTCAAAAAGAAGATTATCATCATCTGCTTCATACAGAGAGAATTCTTACTTTTCCAATCATGTAAATCTCTCATGTATCAGAACATAAAGTATACTCCTAGAGTCAAATCCTTTCTTCAATACTTTATGATTCATGTACTGAAATGTATCTACAATCACTCTTAGAAGAAGAGACCTATGTAGTAGCAAACGATCTTGAAAAAGATTGTTTAAAGGAGAAGTCCTACTAATACTCATTGGGAGGAGTCCCGGACAATACTCAACAATGCCTGGAGAGGCAGTGGCCAAATGAATACTCAACAATATCTGAAGAGGCAGTGACAAAAGAATACTTGTTATGCCTGGAGAGGCAAGGGAAAAATAATACTCGTTATGCCTGAAGAGGCATGTACAATAATACTTGTAAAGAGAAGTCCTTGATACTTGCTTTTAGTGGAATCTTGGTGTACCCAAGGACTGGATGTAGCCCTATCGATCTGGGGGTGAACCAAGATAAAATGTTTGTGCCTCCCTGCTTACTACTCTGATTGTTTATCCGCTGCACCAGGCGATCATGCAAAGTAAAACAAACACATCATTCGTTTGGAAAATCAAGTTTTTGGATGGCACAATGTAAACCCCCCTTTCTTGTGCTGCTTTTGTCAACTTCATGGACTTTATAAAAGTTAAACCATTCACATGAAATGTGTTTCAGAGTATACTTATAAAAATGTTGCTAGCATTTCTCTTTCACGTAATAGGTTAGGTCTAATGTGTTGATTTTATTTATTTATTAGTTACGTGAGTTATTGTATTAAGGGTATTCTTAGGTTTTCAACACAACAAACGTATGCTAGACATATCTTTACTTTGTCTCTATCCCCATAGCAAGGGAAAAACACTGAGGTCCATGCCTCAATTGATGTGGATCTGCCTTCAAAAGCTATAGATCTACTAGTCTTCTTCATGGATCTAGCTTGCTTGTGGATGAAGGAACCAAAAGGAGAAGTTCATAGTGGAGAGGGATAGGAGGAGGTTGTATGCGCCACATTCAAGAGAGAATGATAAGTATTGTGAAGGAATGCCAAAAGTGATAGAACACTTGACAAATTCTTAACCAAGTTTCATAGAGATATAACTAGAGAGAGTTTCTACACTCACAATATATGATTCTAATCAAATGATCAAAAGGTGTCGAAAAATATAAAGAGAAACTCCTTGAAGGAGAAGGAGCTAAAACTCACAACCAAACACAAGTGGGCTAGGCCTAACTTGGTCGTCGATAATTAGAATAACTGTTAATGATGTAATTTACCGAAGTCTAAAAAATCGTAAGTATTGACCTTGTCTGTAATTCTTTGTGTTGAATTATAAAAAATTCGTTGGTAACTACCGGCAACCTAGACCATCAGCAATTATCGATGACCTAGAGCACCAGTAACTTACCCACAACTACCTTAGTCGTCACTAATTGATTTGGTATACAGAAAAAAAACTCCTTATGTTGCGAATAAAAATGTTACATTCATGAAATTTTATGGTTTCTTTAATAAAAAAATTGCTTTAAAAATATATAAATTGTTTCCGATATAAACAAATGAACAATAAATTGACCTTTAACATAAGATTTTATTCTTTTTATTTACATATAAAAATGTTGAGCATTTATACAAGTACATATGATGAAATTTAATATTTAATATTTACATAGGAACAATATGATGAAATTTAATATTCCCTTTTTAACAACTACAAAATTAATTTCAAAAAAATATAAAATTGATTACTAATCATTATATCAGTTAACAACATCCCTGTAAAAAAACATTTTCAGTTAAAAAAATATATAACTAAATTTTATAATAAGTGTATTTCCATTTTATTTACTATATAATGCAATAGTTACAACACGGTATATAACTCTCATATAATAATTTTTCTTGAAACCCATATAATAATATTACACACGGTATTTTTTATTAAAAGTAGTTTTGTTCAAAATTATTTGTGATTAACTATTGTAGTGAAGTTCAAAAAAAAAAACTATTGTAGTGTTTCAAATGATTATCCTCAAGCCGCTAGGGACGGTACGTCGTGTATGGAGGTTACCACCTTCGGAGCTGATTCCATTATTGTTGCCGGATGTAGTGCCTTGATACAGTAGTGATGTCCCTGGCCACAAAATTTATTATTTTTTACCTCAGAGGAGATCGAACTCGGGCTAGGAGCCTAGGTGAAATCCCTTAAGGAAATGCACATTCACCACTTGTGCCACCCCATGTGGTTAGTGTTACAATCAATTAACCCTTAATTATTATATTGTATCGTTTGTTTAAAAAAAAATTATACTGTATCGTTACAGAATTTAGAGGTATTCTAAACGAAATCAAATCTCATGTGATTTATTAAAAGTTGTATGGCTTAAAAAGAGGTCTCTATCAAGGGTTGGAGATTCTTGAAGAAATTGCATATTCAACAATGACGAATCAATATCAATCAATATATATTAGAAAAGAACAACTACTGTCAGACTGATTTAGTGACGTGACAGCACCAGGTTAATTCTCATAAAAAAATTTCACACGCCATTCCATTTTATTTTTGATTTATTTTTAGAGTATTAATTAATTTTTATTGAAAGATTATAGTTGTAAAAAAAGAGATGTGAGTTATACTTTTAAATTAATTATTTTCAAATTCAAATCAATTTTTTCCTATTTTATTTGAAATTATAACAAAATAAAACTTCATCAATCCCCTATATTTTTGTACCAAAAAAATTCTCCGAGATTTACCCTAATTTGTTTTTTCTTTTTTTACTTTAACACTCTTTTCTCTGTTGGTATTTTCCATATAATAATCATAATCATAGAACAATAACGCCCCGCGCGAACGTTCATTCTCCTCATCAGTCATCACTGATCACTCACTCTTTCTCTCTTGTGCAACAACTCCTTCATTCATGGAGGACCCTAACGTCTTCAAGATTCCTCCCCCACTTCACCCCACTTCAACATTCCAAATGCAGAACCAGGTTTTCTCCTCCCATCAATTCACGCTTCTCTTTTTCCCTCAGGAATTTGATGGTGTTTATGTATTAATCATTGTAAGGGGTTAAAGGGTTTGTTTAATTCTTCATTTTTTTCTTCTAGGGTCTCTAATTCATCCAAAGTTTTGATCTTTACTAAATTCCTAATCTGGGGTTTCACTTTTGAGCCCATGCCCTTCGTTTCCTTTTTTGACATGTTTTTCGTTTCTGCTTTTAAGTCATTGCTCTTGCTATTTTTGTTGTACTTCATTGCTGTTTGTTTCTGCATGCGTGTTTAGGTAGTACTGCGCCTTTGTCTAGTGTGTGTTTTCTATTATGATCATACCGGGCTATGTTAAATTACTAATGCTATGCATTGCCTTTGGATAATTTGATTAAGGTTTGTGATCACTATTTTTCTATGTTTTGTGAATGTTTCTATAATTCTTGTATTTTAATTTTCTAGGCCATTGTGCATGATGTGATTGACATTGACAACGATGAAAACTCCAACGATGTAGTGATCGTTGGGGAAAAAGAAAGTAAACGTAACAAGGGGAAGGCAATTGCAGAAGCTTATAATGGTTATGGAGATCATCAAGTAGTGGTTTGTGCATGATTTATTTTATTTCTTGCAGCAAATTGGTGTTATCTTTCCCTACAGGAAAATGACTCTAACATTTTTCTTGGAACCCTTTTCAGGAAGTGTCTGATTATACTTTTTGTCAGTCTGGCGTGGAAAAAATTGGACCAGTTAGTGGTATTGAGTTTTCTAATGGTCATCCTTTGGTATCACATAATTTAATCTGTGCTGATGGCCATGGTTGTGATCTAAAATGTGAAGATGATAATATCGGTGATATTGTTTCGGAAAATGTTGTGGATGTAGATAACTATGATTTATTAGAGGCACACTTTTACAATGTGAATATACCTCCCGGGATTGAGGCACCTTTGCAGGAATATGACCGAGATTTGAAGCAGACTCGAAATAGTCATGTCATGGACTCCTCTCAGCCTTCTAGGTCATTAGAGCCTACTAACTCTAAAACGGACAATGTTGGTCACTCTTCTGGAACAGAGTTTGCTCCTCAATTATTTTCTCAAGCTGCCCCGAGTAAGAAGAAATCAGCTACATCACAGCAAAGTGGAGATGACTTGAATCTTTCATTAGGAAAAGAGTCATCTAAGTCTAAGTGGTCTTTTAAATCTTTCCACAGTAAAATGATGTCTTTCATTTCTTGTGCTTCAAAAAACCATGGTTTGGTTGACAAGCCAGAGGCCATGAAGTTGCCTAATGGTGCTAAGAAGTTAGCTGGCGGTAGCAGTTCATCCCATTCAAATTTCATTGGACATGATGGATCATTGCATCCTCCAGGTATAGAATCAGAAAACCCTTCGTGGAAGAATCCTCCTAAATTTAAGCCATTATTTACTAATTATACTGCCTATCCAACTTATGACCCATTTGATACTCTTGATACCCCTTCTGAACACGTGTTTGATGGCACTTGGGTTCACAATTTCAGCTAAAGATGGAAATAATGGAATAGCTGTGGATGAAGTTGGAGATGAGATTCTGAGCAAATTCCGAAATTTCAAGCAATTTGACATAGTTGAAGATGCTTCGGACCATTACTTTTTTAGTAATAATTCTTCTGTGAAGCAGGTAATTGTTTTTTATGAGCCACCTTGTTTCAGTTCAAATCTTGGTTCTATGGGTTTACAGTAGACTATTTTCTGAACAGAATCCACATACGTGGGCTAAAAAAATCCAGGATGATTGGAAGATTTTAGAGAAGGATTTGCCAGGTGAATTTGTTTAGTGTTCCTGTTACAATATAGCTAGTAATATTTTCCATTTCATATCTCATGAATTGCGTAATTTCATTTCAACTTGATAGAGCTGTACTGTGTGGGTCATCTGCAATCAGTGTGATTCTTTATGTAGAATCCCATCTATTGAAATGTTAGGATAGGATCCTGTCATATGCAAATTGCCCTGGCATATTTGTTTTTTTAATGATATATCATTATGAGAAAGCTTATCAATTTTTTATTCTCAGTTGTGTCCAGATATTTGTTCTGAAATTTGAAATTAAGACGTAATAACTCTAAAGTTATGATGTGAATCTCCTATTTTGCAGCTTGCTTCTGGCATTTTGCTGAATCTCACTGTTTCTTTTACTATTCTTTTATCATCATCAGATTCAATATTTGTCAGAGTTTATGAATCAAGGATGGATCTCTTGAGGGCTGTGATTATTGGAGCAGAAGGGACTCCTTACCATGATGGCCTTTTCTTTTTTGATGTTCACTTTCCTAGTAGCTATCCTAGTAAACCACCGGTATGTGGTTGATTATCATTTTGTTCACTCTTTTTAATTTTAGCCTGACGAAAGGGACTTTTTTTTCTTGGCAGGATGTCCACTACCACGCTGGAGGTCTTCGGCTCAACCCAAATTTATATGCTTGTGGCAAAGTATGCCTTAGTCTACTTAACACCTGGTCTGGCAGCAAGAAAGAGAAGTGGCTTCCAGGTGTTTCTACAATGCTACAAGTTCTAGTCTCTATACAAGGTCTTATCTTGAATACAAAGCCATACTTTAATGAGCCTGGATATGAAAGTTCGAAAGGTACACCAGATGGTGAAAAGAAGTCCCTGAAGTACAATGAGCAAACATTCATTCTATCATTGAAGACAATGATGTATAAGATAAAACAGCCTCCAAAGGTTTTATTCTAGTCTTGGTTCAATTCTTTTTTTTTTTTTTTATCTCTAGCAAGGTTGCTTTGCCATGTTTAGCGCTTGGGTGGTATTTTTGAAATGTGTTAAGGGGGACAACTAAGAAAGCAATACCTAGGCAAGCTTGTGCCTTTTAGAAAGTAATAGAGAGGACGAAAACAAAATACATTGTGTTACATTAGTTAGCATATTGGTTGATCCATTTCTGAAGCATATTCCCATGTACCTTTGATCGCAAATTCAACTGCACTAACTAGAGATTTTAAATATTGGTTAAAGACTGCTTCTTGATTTTGTTAATGTAGTTTGTTGATCTCTCCGCTCTCGTCACGTAAAGTGGACTAAGGATTGCCTTATACCCCATTTAAAATTTAATTGCTTTGCTTAACGGAGGCAGGTGTATCTCCTTAACTTGTACTTGTACCTTAAGGTTTTTATAGATCTTTATGCTTTTGTGTGTTATTGGCCTTAACTACCATTGCCAATCATCAATAATGATGCTCTCTGTGTCTGATAAAACTCACATTTCTACTGCATCAGCATTCCTCGTTTGAAATTTCGCTTGTCGTGCTCATCAATTAATGCCCACTGGTAGATTTTTTTTTTTTATGTGATGAAGACATTTGATACTGCCTAGGTCTTAAACTCACGAAAAATGAGAATCATGTAAATGAAAAACATGAGTGCTATGATATGAATTTTTTTTTTAATATATTACTATTGTCTAAAATTTGTGTCTTCCTTTTTTGAGGTTCAAAATTTAACTGTTTAGAGGTATTTTTTTTGGTTTCAGAATTTTGAGGACTTTGTTTTGGGGCATTTCCGCAGCCGAGGCCATGATATTCTGATGGCATGTAAAGCATACATGGAAGGTGTTCAAATTGGAGGTGTAGTCAAAGGTGGGGTTCAGGATGTTCATGAGGTTAAGGGAAGCTGCTCAAAGAAATTTAAGAAGTCTTTACCTGGACATGTGAATAACCTCGTCAAAGATCTTGCAAAAATTGGAGCTAAGGACTGTGAGAATTTCATATTGATCAAGGCTAAAAAGTAAAACCTCAACATTCTTTTGAAAAAAGCAATTTGAGACTTGATAACCGTATCTAAGGTACCCCATATCTAGTTATACACGCAGGTTTCTATTTTATGTCTAACAGTTAAACTTTCCTTATGAAGTATTTTATTTTCATGATCATGGAACAATGCCACCCTGATCATTTTGTATAGACCATTATACCTGCAAAAGGTTTTAATACATTATTAGGTTGACATAAGATTCCACCCTGATCATTTTGTTCTGGCGTATTTTTCTTCTTATCAAGTAATTTGAGGCTTAATAGAAATTTTTATTTTTTCTATTTATTCATTTTATTGTTTTCAATACTTGGCACAGCATTGTTGTCATGTAACTGAGGTCATAGGTTGAAGTTCTGGAAACATCCTCTTATGTAAAAAATAGGATAAGATTGCGGACAATACACCAAATGGTGGACCCCTTACTGTTAATCCTTTCATATAATAGCACTCATGTTCTTCATTTACATGATTCTCATTTTTCATGAGTTTAAGACCTAGGCAGTATCAAATAATGTCTTCACACAACATAAAATAATAATAATATAAAAACTGTCCAATAATAATATATACACACCTCATTTTTTAAACACTCCATTTCCACCTCTATTTATTTCTATTTCTCTCTTCTTATCATCTATCATATCTCATACTTTTTCTCTTTTACTTTTTCTTTTCTTCCTATCTCTCTTTTCATTCCACCTCTCTCCACCTCAAAGAGAGGTGTGAAAGGAACATTATTCTTTTCCTTGCCAATGGCTATCACTATCCTACCACAATAAAATGTTCAGAAGGTGCACCTTGCATTAAATTCTTTGGTCTCTTGTCTTTTTTTTTTGACAACATTTGGTCTCTTGTCTTGACTCGAGATTATGTGATGGATGACTTTTTCCAAGTCTTTTGTGGGCCTTAATCAAGTAAACGTTCTTATCTAACAAAAAATAAAATATAAATACATGAAAATAGAGACGATGTTGCCTTTAGGAATTCGGCCACCCTCTTGCATAATATTAGTCAATGCAGACAAATGACAATAAATAATTAGGAAACATCGAAGAAAATGTCACGAAGTACAAAAATGGTTATTTTTAGGAGACTATTTTAACTCTATTGACAGATTGATACAATCGTGAAATATTGTGTATTGGACAAATAAACTATGAATACATGAATAAAGTAACCAAATAAGATAGATTTTGAACCGACTCTAAGGTATTTCAGACTGGAAAAACAATTATAAAGCATAAATATGTGTTTAAAAAATAAGCAATTCTTGTATAATGTATATGTCAAAAGACACAATCAATCAATCAATCAAATATACTAAAATAGTACCCAAAAAATCAATATCTGATGAGTTAATAGAAGCTTAGAATATTTGGTTGAAATGTCGAAAAATCTCCAAATTTTGTTCAAGTAAAAAAATAGAAGCTTAGTTTGACTCTAGCATATAGAGAGAAGCCTCAAGGCTCAAGCTACTATCTCATTTTCCATTCTTCCTCTCTAACCACAGAAACCCGTACCAGTTGAGAGATGGTGATGGATTCTCTTCTCTCCATCTTCTTTCTCTTCACTCTCTTCTCCTCCAACCTTTTCCCCACCTTTGCATCACAACAACCCTCTTACAAAGACCACTGTGCTTCCATAATCCCAGAGTCAACTCCCAAGAACCCAACCCTCAAACCTTTTCCTCTTGGTGAACAGCACAAAGGTTACTTCACAGGAGGTGAGAGGATCATTGATGCCAGAACTTCATTGAACCGATACACCTTTTACCTTCAATACATGCAAGAAACTCACACCCCTGGCTTGTTCAAAATTCATGGTACTGTTTCATTTAGAAGCACCCCCAACTCTGTTTATGTGAGGGGGAACTTCAGCTTTAGTACTAAAAGGTCAAGTTATGGGCAACGTCACCTCCATAGGAGTTACTTAACCTTCAAGCTTGATGGGTTCTGGTCTGAATCTTCAGGGAAGGTTTGCTTGGTTGGAAAAGGAAGTGGCTATTCCAGAACAGGTAACACTCTTGATCTTGATGCTGTTTTTAAGCTTCAAAATGTCTTCAATGCTAGTAATGTAACTAGCTTGGTTAGTGGAAGCTTGGAGAGTTTTAGTACTAATTCTGACAAGGATGATGAGAGTTACTTTGAACCCATTTCGCTTTTGGTGTTTCCAAAAGCAAATTACAATTATACCTTGGATTCCTTTGAAAATGAGTTCTCTTCTGGGAAATTTTCTGAGCAGGGTTTATCATCACTGAATTTATCAGATTCATTAAGCTTTTGCTCATATCCTCTCTCAAGGGAGTTGAGAAGACTCCAGTTAGAGTACTCTCATGAGTGCAATTCTTCTAAGAACTGCTCTCCTATTAGTGGTGGTTCTGGTCCACTTCCATCTCTGGTGTCTTTGAAAGGAATTGAATGTTCTTCTTCCACCAACAAGCATAGGTTGAGGGCTCTAGTTACATTTTCAAATATTAGTCAATATTGGATTAACCAAGATTTTAATCCCAAAACCATATTGGTAGGGGAGGGATGGTGGGATGAGAAGAGAAACACATTGTGTGTAGTTGCTTGCCGTATCATAGGCAAAGAATCATCCTTGGCGGGTACTCAAGTGGGTGATTGCTCAGTGAGATTTACATTGAGATTCTCTTCAATTTGGTCAATAAAAAACACTAATAGCTTAGTGGGGCAAATTTGGAGCAGAAAGGTTGCTAATGATCCAGGCTACTTCAAGATGATCACAGTTAAAAACTATGATGATGGAAGGGTGGGGGAATTTCAAGCCTCAAAGTATGAGTATACACAGCTAGACAGAGTTAAGAAATCATGCCCAACAAACAAGAATGTGAAGAATCATGATAGATTATATCCAGATGCTGATTCTCAAAACATGAGATTTGATATGAGAGTTACTGAATCAAAAAGAAGAGTAGCCTGGGGCTATTCATCTCCCTCTTCTGTTGGTGGTAAGGTTAAGGTACCTTCTAACTTTGTTAATTTCATTTCTAACTCAAGCTCTCAAACAGAAGTTCCTGATGTTCCAATCCGCACCAGTGGTAGCTTGTTTAACATTAGCTACAAGATTAGCATCTATTCTAATTACACATTACGCGACAAGAATTCAGTGTTTAACTTGTCCTCTGAGGATGTGAAGATTTCTGCAGAAGGTATCTATGATTCTGGAACAGGAACTTTGTGTATGATCGGTTGCCGGGATCTTCCCTCAAAGACACCAATAGCTGGCTCTGTGGACTGCGAGATTTTAGTGAAGTTTCAGTTCCCATCACTAGATGCAAAAGGTGAAAGCTACATTAAGGGAAGCATCGAAAGCACACGCAAAAAATCAGATCCTCTTTATTTCAGAAGTTTAGATCTTTCTTCAGCTGCATTTTACAGAGAAACAGCCCAAAAAGCTGTTTGGAGAATGGACATGGAGATCACCATGGTTCTGACATCAACCACTCTAGCATGTATTTTTGTGGGATTGCAACTCTTCCATGTGAAGAGGAACCCTGATTTACTACCCTTCATCTCCCTCATGATGATGTCAATTCTAACGTTAGGTCACATGATCCCCCTTGTTCTCAACTTTGAAGCACTTTTAGCCCAAAATCCTAACAACAAAAACTTTGTGTTTGGAAATGTTGGATGGCTTGAAGTCAATGAAATAGCTGTGAGAATAATCACCATGGTGGCTTTCTTGCTGCAGTTCCGTCTCCTTCAACTAACTTGGTCGTCGCGAAACGCGGATGAAAGCAAGAAAGGCCTATGGGTTGCTGAGAGGAAAAGTGCATATGTGACTTTACCATTATATGCAGCAGGTTTATTGATTGCGGTGATGTTGTTGAAATTGAAAAATGGATCAACTTGGGAGAATGTGAAATCTTATGGTGGTTTTGTGTTGGATGGGTTTCTCTTGCCACAAATCGTGATGAACCTGTTTTCAAACATTAGGGAGATTAATGTTCTTTCATGTTCATTTTACTTTGGAACCACTTTTGTGAGATTGTTGCCACATGCCTATGATCTTTACAGGGCTCATAACTATGCTCGTTTAGGTGATGCTCATAACTATGCTCGTTTAGGTGATGGATCATACTACTATGCAGATCCAAGTGCAGATTTTTACTCCACTTCTTGGGATATTGTCATTCCTTTGGGAGGTATCTTGTTTGCTATCATTATCTACCTGCAGCAACGTTTTGGTGCTCATTGTGTTCTGCCAAGCAGATTCAGAGGGTCAAATGTATATGAAAAGGTGCCTGTGGTGACTGAATCTGAACTCTGAAGAAGAAGTTGAGGGATTTGGATTTTCTGCAGTAAAAAAAATCCTAAAGTCATGGAAGTCATGACTTCATAGCATTCACCAAAAAAAGAGAGAGGATCTCAATTTTATGTGTATGATTGTCATTTTAAATTTCATCTATTTGAACTTAATCCGACGGCTACCAAACAATGACCGTAATGAAGTTACGTTGATGACTTGTTGATAGATATACTCTTCAAAGATAAATTTGTTAGCTATGAAGTTATTTTGGCAAGCAAATTTTTAGAGGACTTTTGGAAAATTGTGGTTTTTTATTTTTGAAATTTTTAAAATGATTTTGGAAAAAAAACAAATTCATATTACAATCAAGCACAAAGATGTCCCTGAATGATAGCTTGGTAAGAGCTGGGGACATATGAGTTGGGAGGGGAAAGTCCAAAGATCCATTCTTAAAAGTTGTAATTTATCTTTCAGAAGTACCTAGCACAAAGATCAACTCACCTAGACTGCCGACAACATTAAACTCCATATCGTAGGTGCTGGTACTAAGCATACATTTAAAAACAGGGTTTAGCAGAGTGGTTGGTTTATGTTAGTGGTGAGGTAAATGTACGAAAGGTGATAGTTATGTTATTAGTGATCACATGTGACATCCTCATCTGACATTGGATGATCTCCATGTTATCATGGTAGCTTGGTTGTATCACTACACTAGTGTGCGATGATTGATGGTGTTAGGATGAAAGCAACGGGGGAGGAGGTGCAAGAATCTTACAAGCCATGTGGTGTTGAATAGCCCCCCAAATCCACCAACATCCCTTTGATTTGGGGATATCTTTAAGATTATATACCTTGCCTTGAGACTTGAGTTATGCAGAATTAATCAGAAGTAACCATTTTTATGGATGTCGTGAGGTGTTAATACCTTCCCCACACGTAAATGACTCCCGAATCAAGAACTTTGTCGCAGACTAATTTTCTATTTGTTTTTGTAGAGTTCCAAATTCCCTTAATAATTGGTGGCGACTTCATTCATATTCTCACTCACGCTTATATTCTCATCTCTTATATTACTTATATTTATTTATCTATTTATTTTATTTTTTCATCGTCCTGCTGCGACCTTGGTTGCGAAAATCCTTGCCACCAAGGTTGTCAGACTCAAAGGTCTACTACGCAAACTAATTTTGGGGAGGTAAACTCGTTTCGCAGAGTTGACTCGTAGACTTGTAAGAGTCTACCAAAAGAAAATCTTAGTAAAACCTGTCATGATGTATAAAGAACACATACTACAACCATTAATGAGACATTAACCAAATAAATTCAACACTAAACTTCATAACAAATCAAAGTTAAACAAAGTACATAAACAACCAAAGTACCAATGGTGCATAATTCACAATAAAGTCTTAAAGAGTGAAAGTTCTGGTTCACGCTCAGGATAAATGTGGAACACAATGTCCAGGACAACATGTAGAACAACGTGTATAACGTACAAGAATTAAGCCACAACAATCAATACAGTAGAGACAACATAGTAACAACAGTAAATCAATAAAGAAGAACACAGAGAATTGGTAATCCAGTTCGGTGCAACATCACCTACATTTGGAGGGCTTCGGCCCGAGAAAGATAATCCACTATTATAGAGAATCAAGTACAAAAAGCTCTTAATTGAACAGCCCCTGTTCACAACCTTTCTACCTATTCCTACTAATGGCTTATTACTTAGGTCTCCCCCTAAGTATGAGAACTCTCTCACAATCACTGCCACAGTGATTGAACTTACAATAAGCAACACAGGTTTGAAGAGATTACAACTCAACTAAAACAAACCAACTCTATGCCATATGATCATCAATGGAGGGAGTAGAGTGGTGTACAAAATAACAGTGGACTCACAGAGAAACAAACCCTAAAACAAACGTTCTTGCTCAAGCAACACAACGCATAATCCCCCCTTGAGCAGCTAGGGTTAGGTCTTCTTAAATAACAATTCTTCAGCAGCCTTTAATCTTCAATGGGCTTGCAACATAGTCCATAAGCTTAAATATTGAACAAATCTTCTTGTCAAAGATTTGATCACAAACATATTTTCTCCACAAGCTAAAACAGAAACAAATCTTTCTTCACCAGATTTGTTCACATAATAAAACAACCACCTCAGACTAAATCTGGAACAAATATTTTTAAACCAGTACCTGTGAGACCCGAAAGTAAATAGAACGTTTATTTATTTAATTTGCATATCGTACGACAACGCGTTTTATTTATTAATTATTTTTATTAAATATTACTCGCGCCGCGATGGCGGGAAATACCTTAAGGAATATTTTCCTTATAGCTATTTAATGGTGTGTTTATATTTTAGTATTTTTATATTATTTTCCTTACTCGAATCTAATCGCGATCCGTGAAAATTAATCGAGTATTAATTAATTACAATATTTTTATTTTATAGAGTTTTATTTAAATACAAGAATAATATTATAATTATTTTTATGTGTGTCATTTCATTTTAATCTTAAGAATTTCTATTGTCTTATTATCCCTTTCTTTTTATAGAGATGACCTGTTCTAACAGGTTACCTTCTTATAATTACCTATGTTAGCCTATCACCAAAGAATATTCTTTATTCTTTTCCCTCAACCACTCAATTAATTCATTCACATCTTCCCACACCATCCACTCTCTTCCCAACCACTCATTCAAAATTCAAATTTTCACTAACTTTTTATCTCTCCTTCACGTGGTCCCCACTTCCCTAATTAAGCATTGATTTTTCTCTCTTCCTCCACTCGCTCTCTCAACCGTCCCCACTCTTTCTCCCTCTTTAGTCATTAAATTATTTTTTCTTTCTCCCCACTTTTCCTTGCACGTGAGCCACCCCCATCAGATCAAATCATTTTTCCTTGAGTGAATCACCATTTTGGTCCCTGAGATTGTAAGCGTCGGTCATAGTAGTCCCTGGGTTTCATTAATGGTGAAAAAAATCCCTGAGTTTGTCTCCGTCGGTCATAGTAGTCCCTAACCACGTTGGGCCGTTAGTCCCTAGGACAAAATGACGTTAAGTGACACATAAGATCACACACGTGGCTGCCACGTGTGTACAAGAAAAGTTAAAAACATGAAATCCATCAATTTGGTCCCCGAAATAAAAAACCCTTATGTCTTCATCTTCTTCAAACATCTTCCTCATAAAACCCAGAAACTTCTAAAAAATAAAAAACAAATCTCCTCAAACCTACTCATCATCAAACACATGAATGATATATATGAAATCTAAATTTTTCATCAAACCAAACGTTTGAATCCCAAACATTATACAATTACATCTTTATGTCCACCTCAGATTCACAGAGAAAAGGAAAGAAACAGTGGTATCAATCTCTCACCTTGTCTCTTTTCCACCTCCATGCTTCCATTGGGAGGAGACCAAGGAGACCTCCAACCAAAAATCCAACAAAGTGGAAAGAAAAGACAAAAAGACAGCCGCTGGAAAGGAAAAGCAACGCTGGCAATGTGACATGCTTCCATTGTTGATTCTTCCTCCTCCTCCTCTCTCCAATTGAAGAAAAAACTCTGCCCTCCTCCTCCTCTCCGGTCAGATCTGTACAAGTTCACCCAGAGAAGACAAAAAGAAACCCATGTTCACCTCTTCAAACCCAGATTAAACCCTAGAAAAAAAGCCCAGAGTCAATTCAACACTTGAGGTTGGTGGAAGGAGAGAGGGAAGCAGATCTGAGGCTCAAATACACTTGTTGGGGTTTGGATCTGAGTCTTGAGAAAGAGACCGATAGAGAAAGAGACCAGAAAAAACCCATCTTCACCTCTCCCCTTTTCTCCCGCCGCTATCTTCAATAGCTCTCTTCGTCACGATCTCGCTCTCTCCATCTTCAATCACTCTCTAAAGGTTGTGCCTTTTTGAAGGATTTGTTGATATGGAGATGAAAGGTGGTGGCTTTGGTCGAGAGTTGGTGACTGGGTTTGAGTTGATGACTTAGAATCCTACTGTGTTGAGAGAGTAGCAATGAGGGATCAAAGAGAGGGAGAAGAAAGATGCAGGTTGAGTGGCTTCGGTGTTTTGGTTGGGTGGGAATTACATCGATTTGTTGCAGAAGAGAGTTCATAACAACAACTGGATTGAAATTTGAGGCTTTGAATTTGGTTCCTTCGTCACTAATTTGGGATTGGAAATTTGAATTTTAGTTTTCTGTTTTGAATGATTGGGAACTTTGATTTGTTTATTTGTTGGTGTCTGGCGTAGAAATTGAAAAAAAGTTTCAGTATATCTTCAAATCTGAAACGTTTCTAGAAAAGTATAAATAGGACTTTCCTAATTGATTTATGAGAATTTGGGATTGTTTTTTTTTTTGAAACGTTTCTTTTACACACGTGGCAGCCACGTGTGTGATCTTATGTGTCACTTAACATCATTTTGTCCTAGGGACTAACGGCCCAACGTGGTTAGGGACTACTATGACCGACGGAGACAAACTCAGGGATTTTTTTCACCATTAATGAAACCCAGGGACTACTATGACCGATGCTTACAATCTCAGGGACCAAAATGGTGATTCACTCTTTTTCCTTTCACCACATGCATGTACCATACATGATGTATGTATGGATACACCATTGGTCCCACATACTCACACAAAGGATGCACATGCCACTCATTAAAAATCTGAACCATATCCTCTCTCTCACTCACTCGACCTTTTCTCTCTTTCTCCCACAAAAGAAAAATATGTTTTTCTTCTTCCTCATTCTATTTCTTCTGCAACCTCTCTTCTTCCTCCTCACCATTTTCTTCTTCCCAACATGTCTGGAACAACACCACCACCACGAGCCAAAACCGCGAGCACCACCACCTCCATGCCTCCTTCACGCAGCAACCACCACTGTCCACGTTCTGTTTTTCCTCTCCATGAAAGCCACCACCAAAACCCTAGCCGCCACCTTTTTCCTCCGATCTCCGGCGAACCATTAAGTTTTTGGAGAAACCAACGCCACCACTGAACTCCTCTAATCATCCGCAACAAAACCCCTCCATCGATTCGATGATCGGCCACCGTGACTCCGGCGACCGCCGCCGCCGCCGTCTTCTCCGGCGAGCTTTGTTCTGAGAAAGGAGGCCAATTTCTTGAAGCTCTCGACCTCCTCTTCCTGAATCTAAGGCTCAATCATCATTAAGAGGTGATTATTCTTATCTTTTTCAAATTTCCCTTTTTCAAAACCCTAGCTTTTCTCTTGTTCATATCCTAAGTTCCATTCTCTGAGTTATGTGCCCTTATTATTATTCAGTGTCAATGGCTACTGGAGGAAGGGGAGAGCACGACCAGACCAGAGGAAGAACTGAAGCTCAGTCCCATGACCATGAGACTTGAGGTAGAAGGAGAAAGAATTGAACACTGTGTTTAGAAATTATATGTTAATAGAAAAAAAATATAGTGGTAGTATTTTGGGCTTATCCTTGTATTAATTAGTTATGATGGAAAATGGTATTGTTGGTGTCTATATTGGTACTGTTATTCTAAAAATAAAACCATATGTTAAAGCTGAAGTAAATGTTTTGAAGGTTACACTTAGGTTATTTTGGCTGATGAGATCAATGGAGTTATATTGAAAATAAATAATTAAAAATTTCAATCCTTTGTGCCATGATTCATGGTTATTTAGGGCTGTTCCTTGTTAAATAGAATTTGGATTTTTCACTGGACTTTTTCTGTCAAAATGGTCTCTCACGTAAGCCTTGTAGTATGTTGGACCATCCTCCCCAATTTTGATGTATTTCAACTCCAATTTCGTTAGCCATTATTTCTAGTTACCTAATATGCTAATGTACAATGACTAATACTCCTTTTTGGGGTCATCTAGTTTTAACTTAAAATATCATTCTCTTTTAACAAATAATGGCCTTGCCTAGACACTAGACAGTTTGATATAGCACTTGTGAAAATACAACAATTGATGAATGTAGCAAAAATACATTAAAATAAGAATAGTTCTTTGCAACTTTTAGTTCACGTTTTCATTACTCTTGGTTTTGATTAAAGACCTCACTTTTAAATGTCAAGCAATTAGAATCACTTAAGTTTTTGACAATAATTTTCTATTGTGATTTCCACCCTTATTTAGATGATAGGTTCTTTAGTTCCGTTGAGAAAATTTGGGCTGGAATTGGAAGATGAGTAAACATAGTCTTATGTTATAAAATTTGGGGCTGAATCATTATAATTTTTTTATTTCTAGTGAGCTATTTTGTATCACGAAAATTGGGACAGCTATACCTTTAAAAGTTGAGTTTGGAAATGCTTTTGCCTAAAGTGAGTTTGAATTTGAGACTAGCTTCTCCTCAATTATTATTTATACGCCTTTAACACCTACATGAAGTTTCCTTCCAATTTAAATGATAATCATTTTAATTGCCCTAGTTGTATAATCCTTTGGGGATTCAATGTTTAAATAATTGTAATTGTTAATTAAATGATGTAGGTGACTATATTTCTAGTATTTCTCGTGGCACCAAAATAGAATTTCAAAGAAAGGCATTATTCTATGTGTGTGTGTGCGATTGTAGAAAATAAAGGAAAAGATTTATTGTGAGATGCTATGTAATTAATTAAATTGAAAGAGACTCATTTGTATGATATTGTGAAAAGACCTCAATGAGTATCCTAATAGAGACTGAGAACTCTAAGGAAAACTGGAGGAGTAAATACTAGTTATTTATACTTTTCTATTTTAAAGATATCAGTATTTGGTTTTAAAGTTGACTTTCTAAGTCAAAAGCTTTTTGAAGTATTGAATATTGTTACTGTTTTGTTGTCATTACAACGACTTGTCTGGATTTCTGAGATTTATCCTAATGGGTTATAACCATTATGGGGATTAGGTTTAACATGCGTTCGCTTCGAGTCAATTGCCTGAAGTCGTAGTTTTAGACCTTCAGTTAGTAGGTTAACTCAAATGGTAATTACGTCATGTGTACTTATGAAGGGTACGAATAACGGGAGCGCTTGACGACGAAGCTAAAAGAATAAAAGGAAGCACAGCTGACACGGGAAAGCAAAGATGTGTTGGAATTGAAATTGCAGCTAGTATGAGAATTGGCTAAGGTGAGGGCTACTCACTGAAGTATTAGTTAATGCTTTAGGTGTCGACGTATTCGACTTGATTTACTGTTTATGCACTTGTTTGTGTTTGACTGGGAAAATGTTTTCTGAGACTTCGGATGACAATGTAGATGATTCATCTACTGACTGTTTTGAGATTGAATTACATGCTACGTGCTAAATGGTTAATCTAGGATGTGTGATATCTGCCATATATGCTAAGTGCTACGTGGTTAATCTAGGATGTATTTATATATGAGCTATGATGGTTGTTTCTGTGCTGATTTAACTATGCTATGGAACGTAAATCTGTGATACTGGAGAGTGAGGATAACGGGCAAGTCATGCCGAATTTTTATGAGATTTTTGAGAGTTTGAAAGGACGAACGGAGTTCGGGCCTTGTTACGTTTTAGTGGATCGAGACATTCTCTGGGAATTACTTGGGATTATGGGATCTTTGAAAACTCATAGGGTTATGACAAGACTAAACGAAACCGATTTTGACAAGGAAAATTCATAAGACATTAATCAATCTCTAAACCTTTGAATAATAATAACAATCTCAGTTAAGAGCTTAGGACTTGAAGATTTGTTTGAAAAATGAGAAGTGTCGTCGAGTCCAAGTTTTGAGGAATTTATAAGTTTCTGAGTATGTTGATACTCTTTTTGCTCGATGAGCAGTTTGTTGTTTGGCTATCTAAAGTTTAGCCGGAAACTTTAAGTTTCCAAGTACAATCGTACTCTTTCGCTCGATGAGCAGTTTATTGTTTGGCTATCTAAAGTTTAGCCGGGAACTTTAAGTTCCAAGTACTGTGGTACTCTTTGCTCGCTGAGCAGTTTTTGACCATCGGATGGAGATGAGTCGGATAACTCAAGAAGTTATCATGAATAATTGCATTCTTTCTTCTTATGATTTATTGATTTTGTCGCAGAATCGACATTTACCTTAGGGTACTCTTTTTAAAGACATTAAGTTAATTAGAACACGTGGCGACGTGTCGAGTGAGGTCGGAGACGTTGTTTGGCTAATCACTTTGCATTCATGCACTCATTTTGAGGTTAATACACGGCGTGATACCGGACCTCGGTGGATTCCAAAATGGTCATAAGACCCGGATTTCCATATTTAGAACACTACGGTGGTTCTTAGTAGCAGACGGAATGGCAGACCTACGGGTTCACTGCTGATCTGACTACTTTTGTGTGGTGTAAGAGACACGCGAGCAGGGAGGTACCCATCGTGGCTGGTGTTAGGGCCGTCTCGTTGATGTCCATCCTTTCTTCCGGAATGCATCTTGTCAACCAGCATTGCATTTCATGCAACATACATACTGACTTAGTTGCTGAGTGTGATTGGTACTTGTTAATCCTATTTGAGGCATGCTAATTGTTATTATGATTCTTTCATATTCATTGTGATATATGCAACCCTAGGATGTTATCCCTAAAAATATAAGCCTAAGTGGTTATTATTTATTTTCCTTACATATTGGATTTATTATTTATATAATTCTTTGGAGTTGACCCTCGCGTCTTCTGTGTGTGTTTTGGCGGACTACGCCCATTGTCAGACAACGATAGGTGGTGATGCGAGCAGATGCTACTTCATGTCGAAGAACTATAGAAGACTCGAAGAATAGAGTCGGGTGTAAGGCTAGAGCCTTTTGGGTAAAGAACTTATCATTGTTGGTTAAAGCTTATAGGATTATTTTATAAGTATTGTTTAAAGTTTTGGGTAGGTTCCGGTGCATTGCTATCTTGCGATTCTCCGATTTGGAAATCGTAGGGAGTATATCGGATTTATGAGTCATTGCATAATAAGATTCCTCGTGAATCTAATTCTATTCGTTAGGTTTGTAAGTTGGGTTCATCTGTTGTTACCTCCGGGTACTTGCCTTGTTTAAGGCTGGATGTAAATCTATATACAGTTGGGAGTATGCATTTCATGATTTAGAAATACTTTGAAAAGAAAAAAAATACTCACATTTATAAATCCCTTTTAGAAAATATTGCATATTTATTTTAATAGGTTACTAAAGTGACCCCCGGAAATCGGGGTGTTACAGTACCAAATCTTATCAAATAAGATTTGAACATAAAAAGATATAATCTTCTACAATTTAAACCAAATCAAATCTTCTTCAGCAGATTTGATTATACCTGATATATTTCCAGATAACACACGGAAGCTTATTCAACAACCCTAGCTTGTTGATCACGTAAGCTTCTAGAAAATTCGTGCAACACACAGCAGCTACGCAGGGACAAATGTTGCACCGGATGCTCCAACATTTGGTCGAACATCTTGACAGATAAAACATCTTAGCTAAAATGCAGACAATCATGAACAAATGTAGAACAAAGAGAGCTTAAAAATTTCCACAGTGGTGGCGACGACTTGCAGCGCCGACGTGGCTTCACCTAGGGTTCAAAAGTGAATTAGAATGTTGTATTGATATGAGAAACCCTATCTCTCTATTAGTCTTTGTTGAAATTTTTTTCGTTAAAACACAAACTAACCCCTCTTAATATGAGGATTTAGTGTGAAATTCATTTTCTCCATGACTCGTAGACTCGGTGTTGAATCCCGAGTCTATGCGAGTTTACTGAGTCAGCAAGAGTTTGCTAGATTTCAATAATTTTAGAGTTTGCTTGCGAGTTGACTCGTTTTGGAGACCTAGAAATGTAGAATCGTAAGATTCTAAGAGTCAACTCGACAGTTTGACAACCTTGATTGCCGCCAATTTATCCCCTTTATTTTGTCGAATTTCATTGCAAAATGTCTGTAGCACACTTTAAAAGTGTGGTACGTATATTTTAATGGCACGAGTGCTACCGCGTATTAAAATGAAGTATGTCAAATTGCCTAAAAACATAAATACTACGCTTTCAAAGTGCGATATACATTTGTTTCTATATCGCACATTAAACTGCAGTACAATAGGGTCATTGAACAATAACAAACCACATATATGTTTGCATAATTGGAAAAAACATACCTCAAACTAAAACACAATATGCATTTTTTCAATTCTATGAACATATACTTTGAAGTCTGGGTACCAATGTGTAGCACCCCGACCTTCAAGGATCACAAATAGTAACCTGCTAAAGAAAATGAAATGAGTTTCCAAAAGAATTTAAAAATACGGGTATATTTTTTTTTCTTTTCTTTTCAAAACATTTCCAAAACATGATATGTACTCCTGCCCAAACCCATACATCCGGCCTTGTCAAGGCAAGCACTCGTGAGTGACGACGGATATTCAAAACATGCGAACTACAATAAAGTAATGTTTTATTTGACAACAGAGTTCAGAATGCGATAACACCCTAAGTCCAATATACTTCCTACAATCCCCGCAGTGGAGAATCGCAGAAGAGCAATGCATCAGAACCTACCCAAAACCAAAGAAAGTTATACAAACATCCTTACAAGTTTCAGCCAACAACACAATCACCTCCTCACAGCAACACGACAGCTACCCACAACAACACTTGTTATAGCCTGGAAGTTTGCCGACCGCCCAAGCACAAACAAAACAAACAAGGCAAGAAATGGCAAACTTCCTAGAGTAATGTAATATAAGTCCTAGCGAAATTCAGCATCGTTATAAGTAGCGTGTGAATAACAATTAAACACAACATATGTGAAGGTATGAAAAACGATAGAAATGGGGGTTTGAATAGCGTTTTAAAACTAAAAGCTCAACCCACTTGAGATTTAAATAAATCTCTTCAATCACCAATGATAAAAGTGCAGAGATAAGAGATAAGGAAAACACACAAATGATTTTATCCTGGTTCACTTGATAAATCCCTCAAGCGAATCCAGGCCACCCGTTAAGGTGATTTCTTCCTTCTTAGAATGAAGGCAATCCACTAATCAGAGTTTTGTTACAACTGCACTTGCTACCTGCAAAGTGACTAACAATACACTGACTTAGCTAACACTAAGATTCACTCTCTTAGTCTTCTCTAGGATCCGATCAACCTTGATCTCCTAAAGGTAAATCAAACAACTGTTTGAAGGTTTAGGGTTTACAAATAAATGCTTCTTGGAAAGCTGATAGTAAACACACTTAGTTCTATTTGAAGAAAGATTGCTAAGAAGATATTTGAATTTTTGCTTGCGCGTGAACAAGTTTCTTAGGCGGCATCTTTCAATCTTCAGCCTCTTTATATACTCCAAGGATTAGGGTTTGAACGTTGCATGGAGATGCTACCGTTGGAGGGCAGATATGGAATTTCCAGGTTCTGCTGTGGCTGAATCAGTTATGTAAGGTCGTCAGGAATGATACAATTGCTTTTGTACTTTGGATAGCGACATGACCTTCAACCATGATGACTTTTGATCAGAGTGATGCTTCATCTTGGAACTTGTGAAGCTTGATGATCAGAGTCAGAGGGAAGCTTGGATCCTCTAACCTTTGTACCTTCTGCTTCTGGACTCAGAGGAGAAGTACTTGGTCTTCAGAGCCAGCTTACTCTTGGACTTCAGAATCTTTTCACTTCTCAGCTTCTGATCCTTCAGAGCGTCTGATCCTTCAGAGCGTCTGATCCTTCAGAGCTTCTAGTGAGCTGAATCCATATCAGAGCTTTATAATCTTCAGATCTTCTGAAGCTTGATCTACTGTTCAGTTTGAACATAGTACGTGCGAAAGCGTTGCAGAGGTTACTCTTTGAGCATTGTGCTTCTGAATCATACCAGAGTCTTGGCCTGTCATTTGAACACTCAGAAAACAACGTTAGAGTACCATAATTGTTCATACTTAATAGATAACTTGTAATCATCAAAACATAGAGTTGTACTACTAGATCAAAACTTGATCTTACAATATGTCCATCTCTAGCATGTGAACGTCAAGCCATCAGTCCATTTCTCGCCGCCTACGCATAGTTGTATCTTCATATCCTTTCCATGGCAGAGCCACGTGTCGCTAACGTATTTGTACGACCCAAGAGTCAATCAACTAACACAATAAGGGTCTATATACTCTTTAATCAAGCAAACGAATAAAAAAATCAAAGACTAGCCCCTTAATCGATAACCAATAATAGGATTAAGGTCTATCCTCTTTCTCCGACAAGTTGAAAGAATCGGCGAGAAGTTTCAGATTTGTTGGAAGGAGAAGAAAAAAGTACATTGGTACGATTGGAAATAGTGGGACAAGGAGAGAGATCTTCTCTTTCAGAGTGTTTCTCAAGCTTGTGTCTCAGAAATTATTGGTTCAGAGGGTTGTGGATTGTATGGAAGAATAATGGGTGAGGTTGAAGCAGAGGGTTTGTTAGCTTGGAGCATTTTCCAGATGGGTTCTTCCTCAATGGAAGGTTGGAAGAATGAGGCCCTAGGGGGTGAAGGATGAGAAGTTGGTTGATTGATTGGTGTGGGTTCAGGATTGGTTTCATCATGAATTGCATCAAGCAAATTTAAATCATCATCTGAAAGAACAACAAACTTACTTGAAGCTCTAGCTGCAGATCTTGTGATTCTGGTAGAAGGTGCAGTTCTAGCAGGCTCCTGAGTTGGTTGCAGATGAGTGACTTGAGTCACAATCCTGACCTTCTTGGCCTTCTTCTGAGGCGGTGGTTCATCATCATCATTGTCATCACCATCAGAGAGATCATTCTCCTCAGAGGCTTCAACTTGCTTTCTCTTAGTCTTCCTCTTCCTGGGAGACTCAAAGTCAGGAGGATCTGGAAGATTCCTGAAGAATTCATCCACATCAATCTCATAGCCTTGCTGCCTCAGATCATCAAGATAGATTCTGATTGCCTCTAGGTCATCAGCCTTAGACCAGAGGGGGTAGTCCTTCAGATGGGTTCTTCTTCTTGGTCTTGCATCAGCAATTTTGACTTCAGCCTTTGTTTCTATCAGACCCATTCTCTTCATGGAAGTAGGAGTGAAGACATCCCCAGTAATTGTTGTCAAGTCTTCAGTGCATCCTAATTTTTGCAGAGCCTTTATCAGTTTGCTCTCTATGAAGAAGTCAGAAAGTAATCTGCCAAAAGGTATGTATTTGATTGCAGACAGACTTTGCGGTGCTCCTTGATAAAGAAGAGCAACACCTTCTGAGTGAAGTTGATGTAATCTGGAGAGCTTCCCTTTGGCCTTTGATTTATGCAGTTTAGCAGAATCTTGTGCCAGATTCTCAATTCAGGATGAAGATCCTTGGTCTTGCAGTCATTTTTCCCTGGCTTCCATGTAGAATAAAGAGCCATGTTGACTGCCTCTTTGGTTTTTGGTTTGACTTTTGATTCCTGCAACTGGAATCTGTAGCCATTGCTTGTTTCTGCACCCAGAAGCCTTACAAACGACTTCTCAGAAATGATGATCCTCTTCCCCAGGACAAATGACACTACTTGATGCTCATTGTAGTCAGCGTGCTTCCAGAATTCCTTCACGAGTTTATCATAAACTGGACCATGAAGTCTTTGGAAATACCCTTCCCAGCCTTGAGCTTGAGCTTCAGGACGAAGATCAACTCCATTGTCAGCAATCTTGTCGAGGTCAAATCTCCATTCAGCAAGAACTTGGAGATCTTCTGGAGGGAAAACGCAGGTAACTGCACATCTTCTTTGAGATAAGGGAACAACATCTTCCGCGTCTTGGACTTGTGCTTGAGCACCCTCAGTATATCTTGGACGCAGAACAGGACCCACTTGCCTTGTTGGAATACCCACAACCATTCTAGGAAGTACTCTTCCATCGGCGGAATCAGACCTTTCACCGGAGTCAGCTATTTCAGAATTCGCCATTGTTGGAGGTAGGAGGTTTGGGTAGAAGAGAGATGAGTGAGAGCGAGAGAGATTCAAAGAGAATGAGGGTTTTGCAAACAGGAGAGAGAAGCAAAAGACGTGAATGATGGAGAACGTGTGTGCGTAGTGGTTTTAGAAAGTAACCGTTGTTGATTGTAAAAGCAAAAGTAAAATCAACGGTTGAAAATTAAGAACATCATTTTGAACAGTTAATACACAAATCACACGGTGGAGAAAAAGCACATCAACACTCATTACAACAGATTGTCAGCACGGGCACAAGGAACGTTGTATCAAAGTAACTGACACATGCTTACTGTCTCGTCTCAGAGTAAGCACCAATGAGTACTTATCTTCTGACTGAGTTACCTTCTGAACTAGACATCTTCTGATGAGGAAGCATCATAGTCAGAGGTTCTGATTCATCTCCATACTGGACAAAAGTCCATATTCAGATTTTTCAGTATAAATTTAAATCTATCCTCTGCTAAGGGCTTTGTGAAGATACCTGCCCATTGATGGTCAGGATCAATAAACTTCAGAAGAAGTACGCCCTTCTGAACATAATCTCTAATAAAGTGCTACTTTACCTCAATGTAGCCCTTGAGTGTAAGATTGGATTCTTACTAAGTGAGATTGCAGTAGTGTTATCACAATAAATTGGAATGTTGCTCTCAAGGATTTGATAATCCTCTAACTGATGTTTCATCCAGAGCATCTGAGTGCTGCATATAGCTGCTGAGATATATTCTGCCTCTGCAGTGGATAGTGCAATAGTAGACTGCCTCTTGCTTGCCCATGAGACTAAGTTACTTCCCAAAAATTGACAATTTCCAGAAGTACTCTTTCTTTCAGTTCTATCTCCAGCATAATCAGCATCACAATAACCTGAAAGCTTATACTCTGATGTTTTCTTATACATCAAGCCAAGGTTAGTGGTACCTTTCAGATATCTGAGAATTCTCTTAACAGCAGTTAAGTGAGTTTCTCTAGGATCTGATTGGAATCGAGCACATAAGTGTACACTAAACAGAATATCTGGCCTAGATGCAGTTAAGTATAGAAGTGAACCTATCATTCCACGATAGAGCTTTTGTACTTGCTCTGCCTGTGCTTCCAGATGCTGTTAAGCCTTCTGGAGATCAGAGTCAGCTCATCCTCATCAGAATCTTCAGAGGCTTCTTCAGATTCTTCTTCTTCTGCTTGGAGAGCTTTAGCCTTTTCAGATTTGGATTTCAAGGCAATAGACTTATTTTTCTGATCCTGATGTTCAGAACGCTTCAGTTCATGACACTTCAGTATGCTTATGAGTTCTTCCAGACTCATCTGATCAACATCTCTTGTGAGCTCCAAGGAAGTTATCAGAGGCATCCAGCTTTCAGGAAGGCCTATCAGAATTCTCATGACATGATCAACAGTTGTGTAGCTCTTGTTGAGAGGTCTAATTCCAACAATGAGTAGCTGAAATCTGGAGAACATGTCCTCAATGGACTCACTGGATTCCATCTGGAAGGATTCATACTTTCTAATCAAGGCCAACGCCTTTGACTCCTTCACCTTCTTGTTTCCTTCATGGGTCATCTTCAATGAATCAAAGATACCCTTAGCATACTCACGATCTGTGATCTTTTGATATTCTTCATAAGAAATAGCACTTAGAATAATAGTTCTAGCTTTATGATGTAGTGAGTAAAGCTTCTTTTGTTCGGCAGACATCTCTGATCTGGAGATCTTCTTGCCATCTACATCAACTGGACGCTCGTAGCCATCCACTATAATATCCCAGAGATCTGCATCAAAGCCCAGAAAGAAGCTTTCAATCCTGTCTTTCCAGTATTCAAATCTTTGCCCATCAAACATAGGAGGCTTTGCACTGTAGACATCTTTTTGCGTTTCAATGGTGGCAGCCATTTTAGTTTTTCACACCGGCCCGAATCACTGAACACTGTTAGGTGTGGTAATTAGAACTTGCGCTCTGATTCCAATTGGAGGTATGAAAAACGATAGAAATGGGGGTTTGAATAGCGTTTTAAAACTAAAAGCTCAACCCACTTGAGATTTAAATAAATCTCTTCAATCACCAATGTTAAAAGTGCAGAGATAAGAGATAAGGAAAGCACACAAATGATTTCATCCTGGTTCACTTGATAAATCCCTCAAGCTAATCCAGTCCACCCGTTAAGGTGATTTCTTCCTTCTTAGAATGAAGGAAATCCACTAATCAGAGTTTTGTTACAACTGCACTTGCTACCTGCAAAGTGACTAACAATACACTGACTTAGCTAAAACTAAGATTCACTCTCTTAGTCTTCTCTAGTATCCGATCAACCTTGATCTCCTAAAGGTAAATCAAACAACTGTTTGAAGGTTTAGGGTTTACAAATAAATGCTTCTTGGAAAGCTGATAGTAAACACACTTAGTTCTATTTGAAGAAAGATTGCTAAGAAGATATTTGAATTTTTGCTTGCGCGTAGTTTCTTAGGCGGCATCTTTCAATCTTCAGCCTCTTTATATACTCCAAGGATTAGGGTTTGAACGTTGCATGGAGATGCTACCGTTGGAGGGCAGATCTGGAATTTCCAGGTTCTGCTGTGGCTGAATCAGTTAGGTAAGGTCGTCAGGAATGGTACAATTGCTTTTGTACTTTGGATAGCGACATGACCTTCAACCATGTTGACTTCTGATCAGAGTGATGCTTCATCTTGGAACTTGTGAAGCTTGATGATCAGAGTCAGAGGGAAGCTTGGATCCTATGACCTTTGTACCTTCTACTTCTGGACTTAGAGGAGTAGTGCTTGGTCTTCAGAGCCAGCTTACTCTTGGACTTCAGAATCTTCACTACTCAGCTTCTGATCCTTTAGAGCGTCTGATCCTTCAGAGCGTCTGATCCTTCAGAGCTTCTAGTGAGCTGAATCCATATCAGAGCTTTATAATCTTCAGAAGCTTGATCTACTGTTCAGTTTGAACATAGTATGTGCGAAAGCGTTGCAGAGGTTACTCTTTGAGCATTGTGCTTCTGAATCATACCAGAGTCTTGGCCTGCCATTTGAACACTCAGAAAACAACGTTAGAGTACCATAATTGTTCATACTTAATAGATAACTTGTAATCATCAAAACATAGAGTTGTACTACTAGATCAAAACTTGATCTTACAATATGTCCATCTCTAGCATGTGAACGTCAAGCCATCAGTCCATTTCTCGCCGCCTACGCATAGTTGTATCTTCAAATCCTTTCCATGGCAGAGCCACGTGTCGCTAACGTATTTGTACGACCCAAGAGTCAATCAACTAACGCAATAAGGATCTATACTCTTTAATCAAGCAAACAAATAAAAAAATCAAAGACTAGCCCCTTAATCGATAACCAATAATAGGATTAAGGTCTATCCTCTTTAATCCAACAACAAATATTATGATTAAGGTCTATCCTCTTTAATCTAATAACAAATATTATGATTAAGGTCTATCCTCTTTAATCCAATAGCAAATAATTTGATTAAGGCCTATCCTCTTTAAACCAATAGCAAATAATATGATTAAGGTTTTTCCTCTTTAATCCAATAGCAAATATTAGGAATAAGGTACATCCTCTTTCATCCAAAAGCAAATAACAGGTTTAAGGTCCATCCTCTTTAATCTAAAAGCAAATAACATGATTAAGGTCCATCCTCTTTAATCCAAAAGCAAATAATATGATTAAGGTCTAACCTCTTAATCAAATAACTAATAGTATGATTAAGGTCCAACCTCTTAATAATATAATAAATAATATTATAAAGGTCCAACCTCTCAATCAAATAACAGACAGTATGATTAAGGTCCGACCTCTTAATCAAGTAGTAAAGAGTAGGATTAAGGACAGTCCCCTTAATCAAATAATATAGAAAATGAGGTTCATTCCCTCAACGGATGAGGAGCCTGATCTTTCAACCGTCTCACTTCAAGTTATATGTGTGAGCAAAAGCTAGCAAATAATGCTTCGTCCTTACCCGGATACGTGTTTAGCTAAAGTTCATTGTCTCTATCGTTTTTCCCTAGGGTAAACGCCGGTCCATTAACTAATTGCTTCACAAGCAAGGAGTAGCACCTGCACTTAGTGGTTGTTCTAGTCATAACATCTCCTCCTCTTGATGTTCGCAACCGAAATACTTATCTTTCCTCGAACTTTAGATCGTCGACCCTTCCCGTTCTTAAACTCATTTCATATCCTAAGATTTCCTCAAAAGGGGTTATCCTTATCATTCAAAGTGTTCTATCTTGAATTAATTCATTATGAAATTTATTCTCAAAATCAAGTCTTATGCATTCACTTGTTTCGAAATCTAACAAGTCAAAAGATCCTCATTATCCCCAAGTCTCATTTCCTAAGAAAGCCTCGATCGTCCACGTCCGCAGTAGCTTAGACCTTCCATCGGATCCTACTTGCTAACTCTCATAACACTCCATATTCACAAACAGTGTAGTTGGACTAGGCGAGACCCCAGGGTCCCTCGCCCAGGGAACCTGACCTTAGGCAGGGAACGCGCCATGACATTGGGCCCCCATTCCCGAGGCCCAACTGGCCCATTTATGCAGGATAAAGGCGCCAAAACCCAACTCCACTTCTATAAATAGAGAGGAAGTACCAATTGTAAAGGACTCTTAGCTCATTTGAATAATAATAGCATTGAAATTCAGTTACATTTTCTCTCTCTAAGTGGTTAGAGCTTCTCTCTCTAAGCATTCTCATCACCTTCCTCATACTTTGGGTACTACCTTCCCTCTCTATGTTCTAGCACGGAACATTTGGCGCCGTCTGTGGGGATCGGTAGATTTCTATTCCCGGACTACGTGGATCGTGATTCAGAAGAGTGGAGCTTGTTCTTCTAAGTGATTGTCCTCAAGTTTTTTGGTAGAATGTGATCCAGAGGAAGATTCTTCGATTTTCCATACAGTTTCTTCCGTTTCCAAGTTTTTCCGGAGAGATTCTCCAATTTCGATGGAAACACGTCGCAGACGACGTGATGACGATCCAGAGCATCAGCATGTTTTGCCGACGCGCCGCGTCAGAGGCAGGCCACGACGTGCGCAGGTTCAATGTGAGGAGACGGATCAGGTGACTCCCTCCTGCTCCGCCTCCACTTCCTCCTTCTCCAACACTCTCTGTTGCCCTCACCGCCGTCCTCGCCTGAGCAACAGAGGTCACCAACGACGTCAAGAGAAGAGACTCAGGCACCTCAGGCACCGATCTCCAGCCAAGAATGGAGGCGTCTCATTAGTAGTATTGACGACATACGACAGCGAAACGAGTATCTCCAAGAGGAGCTAGAGTATTACCGCATTGAGCAGCAAGATGAGGGAGAGCGCGAGGCAGAGGCTGTGGCGAAGTTCGAACCGTTTTCAGCGGCAGTGAGAGAAGTTGCCATTCCAAACAATATGAAGAATATAGTGCTGGAAACCTACAGTGGAAAGGCTGATCCCAAGGAGCACTTGTTGTATTTCAACACGAAGATGGTGATCAGCGCCGCTTCTGATGCGGTCAAGTGTAGGATGTTTCCAGCCACATTCAAAGGAACGGCAATGGCATGGTTCACGACTCTACCACGAGGACCCATCACGAACTTTCATGACTTCTCGTCCAAATTCCTTTGCCAGTTCTCGGCGAGCAAAACTAAGCAGGTGACGATTGAAGATTTGTACAATGTGCGTCAATCCGAGGGCGAGACTTTGAAGCAGTACGTGAAGCGGTTCAGCGCTGCGTCAGTAAAGATAGAGGAATCCGAGCCAAATGCCTGCGCCCGCGCCTTTAAAAATGGATTGCAGCCAGGAAAGCTAAATAGTAAATTGAGCCGAAAGCCAGCCAAGTCAATGGCGGAGGTGCGAGCTCGGGCGAACACGTACATACTCGACGAGGAGGATGATGCTTTTAAGCGGAAGTGCGCAAAGGTAGAGAAGGATGGTGAACAGAGGGACGTGTCACCAGAGGACAAGCCGAGCAAGGAGAAAGCAGAGGGAAGAAAAAGACGGGACAGGAAGGTTCGGACTAGGGAAAAGGCACCGAGGGAATCTTTGTATCCCAAAAAGGAAAATTTTGAGCGACGCCGGCCCTGGCATCAGGCTGACCCTCGTCGCCGAGAGGAGGCAGGAAAAAGCTTGAACGCCCACCTGACAGAGCTGCTACGTGAAGTTAAGGCGACGCATGCAGTTGAGGAGGGCGAAAGAAGGAATGACCCGCCGCGGGCAACGACGGACAAGACCAAGTGGTGTGAGTACCACCGATCAGCAGGACATGACACATGGGATTGCTTTACTCTGAAGAATGAAATCGAGAGGCTCATCCGAGCAGGCCGGTCGCAGCTGAATGAACGTGGCGACCGCTGGAATGGAGAGCGACAGCGGGAGGTTCGTCGCCAAACGCCGACTACTGACAAAAAGGAGACGTTGGCTGCACGAAAGAAGGGAGTAGAGGAAACCTTTAATAAAGATCTTGAACCGCCGGTTGGCATGTTAAATACAATTGCAGGTGGTTTCGGCGGGGGCGGTGCAACGACCTCAGCAAGGAGAAGGCACGCTAGGGCGGTGACGTCGGTGCAACAATATGAGACTCCTTTCGGTTTCCAGCATCCCGTCATAGTAATTTCAACGACAGACTTTGAGGGGGTTAAGACGCACAAGGATGATCCTATAGTTGTCATGATCAGGATCAACAGTTTCAACGTCCGCCGAGTTCTTCTGGACCAAGGAAACTCTGCTGATATCATCTACGGAGACGCATTCGATCAGCTGGGATTAACGGATAAAGATTTAATGCCTTATACAGGGACTCTGGTGGGGTTTTCGGGCGAGCAAGTTTGGGTGCGAGGATACATAGATTTGGGCACAATCTTTGGGATTGATGAGAATGCCAAGCTCCTTCGTGTGAGATACCTCGTGATACAGGTCATAGCTTCATACAACGTCATTATAGGAAGGAACACACTTAACCGTCTCTGTGCGGTAATCTCCACGGCTCACCTGGCGGTTAAGTATCTGCTAATGTGCGGAAGAGTGGGAAAGATTGCAGTCGACCAAAGGCGAGCCAGAGAATGTTACAATAACTGCCTCAGCATGTACGGCAAAAAAGGAGCTGGCGAGGGACATCGGTGCCATGAAATAGAGATTCAAGAGGGAAATCAGAACAAGAGGGGTAAGCAGGAGCGCAGGGTAGGAGAGATTGTGGGGGAAAAGGTAAAGAGACAACGGAAGAATCAAAGGCAAGCTAAAGGGGTTGAGGAAACAGAAATAAAGGGACCGTTCACAGACATTAGAGCAGAGGAGCGCTGGGCAGGGATGGTTGATGATCTAGAAAGGTACAAATTAAGTAGAGGAGTGTTGGCAATTGAGCCCAGGCTCACGTCTGAACAGGAACAACGTTTGGAAAAGTTGGTAGAGGAAAATTTTGACCTCTTCAGCTGGAGCCCTAAAGATATGGAATTTGGGGAACTTCCGCAGTTCAGGACACCAGCTTTGATAAGCAAGGGACTGAGCGTGCAGGGGGAAAGAAGGGCGGTGAGCCCTGGGGCGGACTTGAGAATTCTCCAACGCCAGGAGGGTGTGAAGAAAAGAATGGAGCTGTTTGGAAAGGATTGGGATAAGCTAGAGGCAGGGCGAGGAGGCCCGACCTACCGCATCAAGGATAAAGGTAAGGCAAGGGTGAGGCAGCAGAAATCGGCGAGAGGAGAGGTCTTCAGGGGCAAGAAAGGTAAAAGGAGCATGCAAGAGAGCGAATTGACAACCCGCTGGCAAGAACGCCAAATTCGCGGTGGCGTGGAGTGGGTGGCAAGCACGTCAGGAACAAAGGATGAGGTTCTGGGCACGATACTTTGACAGGGAAGTTCGTTGACAAGGGCGAGAGCGCAGCGGAAGGGTCGGATCAAAGCTAGTAGGATCAAAAATAAAGATGCACTCTTTTTTAACGAGGCATCCCTCGATGTACAAAAAGTCTTTTACAAATGAAATACAAAAATGATATTCACCAGCAATACTCCTATTTCAAAAGATACGGTCGCCCGGTGGGAAAAATTACCCGAAGGTGGCAATCCCAACACGACCTTGATGTCTGGGGATTGCTCCGGGAAAGTCCGGCGCGAACCGGTGCTATCCAAATAGCAACTCAACTGACACGTCACGTTTGCTCGGTGGGAAAAATTCCCCGAAGGTGGCAATCCCAACACGACCTTGATGTCTGGGGATTGCTCCGGGAAAGTCCGGCGCGAAACGCTGACCTCTCGTTGGCGATGTGTGCGGGAAAGCGACTCATCCCCAAAATGGGATGGGTGCCTTATCCCCTTAGTCTCCCCGAAATCTGGGAATACGAGGCCTCCCCGAAATATGGGCGAGAAAATAAACTAGGCATAAGTCTGGGTAAACCCATATGGCCATTGGGCCCCAGCAGTGTAAGCCCTTGGCGGGATGAAACCGCCAAGGCCACACCTGCTCTTACGGGAAATATTGGTGTGAATGAAAGCCTCAAAATGAGCAAAAGTCCTAGTTTCTTCGGCACACCTTCAAATCGCTACACGAACGCAAGGCGAAAATTCCTAAAAAATTGCCTAAATGGCGACGGGCGAACGAAAAATTGCCTAAATGGCGATGGGCGAGCGAAAAATTGCCTAAATGGCGACGGAAAGACGCAAGACGAAGTTAAAATAAAGAAAAATATAACAACATTAATCCATTACAAAAGATGACAAAACATAGTTATCTTTACATTGACGATTTTTCCCTCTCAATTTCAGCAGCAGCGAAATGCTCGGCAGTGAAGCCCGGAGGATCGTCAGGGCCAACAAGCCCATGCGGGGTAATCTTCTTGAAAGCTCCCATTCTATGAAGGTTAATTCCTTGATAGAGATGTTGAACTTGAGCCTTGGCAAGGAAGAAGCCGCGGCCACGTTCTTCCACGACCTCAGCAGCAACGTCAGCTACCAACCTGGCTTGAGAGGTCTTGGTCTTGGAGTCCATATCTGCGAGGGCCTAGTTTTCTGCCTCAAGTTGCGACCTCACGTCAGCCAGGGCCTTATTCGTTGCTCCCAACTCGCTCTGAAGGAAAGCGATCTCTTGGCCTTGAATGCTGCAAGTGGCCTTCCCGACGTTGATTGACTCCGTTTTTGCCTTCACTTCTTGCTGAAGTTCATAACAATCCAACTCCAATTCATCCGTCCTTTCCTTACAAGCAGCCATGTCCTCGTCGTAGTAGTTCATCTCAACGCCCACGTTGGTCAGTTTCCTCGTTTGAGCTGCCACTTGGGTCAGCAACTTGTCCTATTCTTTGTGAGCCTCCTGCGTGGCCTTGCGGTAACTGTCAGCCTCTTGTTGAAGTTTCTCCACTTCTGTGGAGGAAGCTGAGTCTTAGGATAGTTGGGCAAAGAGGCACCCCGCTCGTAAGAGGTGGTTGAGGGCTTCCTGCGCTGCGATGTCAAGGTCAGGAATCTCGGCTGCTCTCATATTGCCAAGGGAGGCGTTAGACAACATAAAGTCGATAAGGGAAGGTTGTTGGCTTGCTAAAGGTCCCGTTTGGTCGCCGGAAATAGCATGGTTAGTTTCAGCACTGGGGAGCAAAAGACTGGCGACCCTTGGGAGTTTGCACCTTCGTCCTGAGGGCTCGCCGGTCAAGCGAGAGATGCCCCAGCTGGGTCCGCCTCGATTGGATCAGGAGAAGGAGTTGTTTGGAGAGAATTTTCAGAGGGTTGTTGACAAGCAGAAACCCCCTCCGGACAAGGTGAGGACTCAGCACCGCCCACGTGCTTCGGCGTCTCTTCGCCCGCCAGGTGTGGGGCGGACGCTTCGTCAGCTGGAGGTTTCTCACCTTTCTTTTTCTTCTTTTTCTCCAGGCGTGGGGCGGATGCTTCACCAGTCGAAGATTTCTCGCTTTTCTTTTTCTTTTTCAACTTTTGGGGCGAGGAAGTCTCGACCCCGGATTTTCCCTATGAACCATGGTTTTTCTTTGGATTTCTGGGACCTCTTCGGGGGAAAAGGCGGAGTGGCATCACCATGGAATCTGGGAGCTAGGTCGTCAGTAGGTTGCAATGGGGCGACACCCGGTGTAGCCTCATCAGTCCCAGCTGCGCCAGGAACGGGGTCTGCTGAGGAAGGTCCTTTGACTTTCTTCGACGGAAGAGCGGCAGCCTCGGCGTCAGAACTGGCGGCGACACGTTTCCTCTTGCTCACCTGGGTATTGAAAACAGGAGGAAACTCAAGTGGATCGGCAGTTAAGGCGCGCTGTAGTGCGGCCGCAGTAAAGTCAATCCCTTCTAGGAAGGTGTGGAGTGTGTTTTCGCGAGTGGCTTCGAGTAACTGGGAGCATTCCAGGATGGGGAACCCAGCGAGGAAACCGAGGATGGCTTTGTCTTCATTATCTAGTGATGTGTCGGGTGGCGGAGGAACGTCGCAGGGATCCTCGGTCCAGTAAAGAGGAAATGAAGCAGTCCCGTCCCGGCGTGTGAAAGCTTCAGAATAAGAGGGGTGCACGATTACGCGAAAATATCGGCGCCCGGGCCCCATCTTGATATTACTCTTATAAGGATGGAGACGCTGTCGACCCGTTCGGGACTTCAGGGATACCCACCCGGGAGTCTCAGCTTTCAAGGATCTTGGCTCCACGCCATAGAAGTAAAAGAATTGAGAGGTTTTGGCTTCAAGGTTGATGGCATCACATAGGATCTCGTAGCATCGGGCGAAGGCCCAGGCGTTCAAATGAAGTTGGCTTGGGGCCACGTTGATTTCTCTCAAAACCTGGCAAAGAAAAGGGGAGAAGGGTAGTTTGATCCCCAGGTCAAGAAAGACGTACTCATAAACGTAGAAGAAGTGGGGCTCTTCCGCGCCTTGCTCGAGTGTGCGACACTTCCAGGGGCAACGACTGCTCAAGCCCCGGTTGGTGATAAGGACATCTTCGAGAGATTTTTCATGGCATAACCCTCCGACTCGGCGGGCCAGCTCGGCGATGGATTTGTCGGTGGACAATTCGGAGGGTTGGCAGATGGATTTCAGAACGGGTTCTCTGGTAGCGGACGATGGGAGGGTAGAAAGAATTTTGTGCCAGAAGGCATTCTTTTCATTTTCATGAAGGGGATGCCCCCCGACAGGAGGAGGAATGGCCGGGGCGCGGGATGTTTGAGCGGGGCTTTGGAGTCGTGAGGATCTTTTGGTGCAGAGTTGAGGAGTCATCTTTTTGCAGAAAGGAACTGAGACGGAAGAGGGGAAGATTTTGAGGTAATAGCTTGGTTAACTTTGCAAGGCTGTGGAGGGTTTCAAAAGTGGCAAGTGAGAGAAAGGAGTTGAATTTAAAGGTTAGGATAAGAGACGGTTGGGAGATCGTGCCTCATCATGGCAAAGGTGGAATGATTACCTCAGGAGACGTGACACGAATTTTGGGGAAACGGGGGTGCCGCATTAAATGAAAGCCGCAACGGTTGCTGCCGATTGGTTGAAATTCAAATTGTCAAAGTTGTGATGTGATTGGAAGGAACATGTCAAAGGTAGCGGTTGAGATTTTGTGGATTCACTGACCCTGGCGTCACTTCAAGGCTCGACGCGTGGGATGGACACAACACGCGACAAAGTATCACGATTCAAGGCACGTGCGTAACTATGTTGAGGCGGGCGGACTAGAAGCCTTCGCCACAAGCCTGCTTGTGGACTTGGATCGCCCGGAAGAGGAGGGCACGGCTGGGGATCCAAAGTGTTGGTTGTAAAGGCTTTATTAATCAGGCCATGTTGGCCATTGTTTTTCACTTCTAGATTTTTAAGGTTTTTTAGGTCTTAGTCAGTATTCTTAGGGATTTCGCCTTATGTCTTACTTAAAGACATACTTAGCTCTCATGTTTTGAGCTCGGTGTCTTGTGGACTGGGCGAGACCCCAGGGTCCCTCGCCCAGGGAACCTGACCTTAGGCAGGGAACGCGCCATGACATTGGGCCACCCTTCCCGAGGCCCAACTGGCCCATTTATGCAGGATAAAGGCGCCAAATCCCAACTCCACTTCTATAAATAGGGGGGAAGTACCAATTGTAAAGGACTCTTAGCTCATTTGAATAATAATAGCATTGAAATTCAGTTACTTTTTCTCTCTCTCTAAGTGGTTAGAGCTTCTCTCTCTAAGCATTCTCATCACCTTCCTCATACTTTGGGTACTACCTTCCCTCTCTATGTTCTAGCACGGAACAATAATCATAATACATTGGCATAATGCAACATCTATGCACATACACAATTCAAAGAAATAGACAATGTATATTCCATTAACAGTTCAGTGAATCAAACTTATCCACTACCGTTGTAAAACATAACCATATCCTATCCACTAGAAAGCAATAACACAGAAACGAGTAAACGACCGAAGCCTCAGCAATTAACAATGGCCTAAGCTCCAGAAAACAAAGGCATAAGCCTTAAGGTTTAACAACAGTCGAAGCCTCAGAAAATAGTGGCATAAGCCTCACACATCAAATCATTTAACAATTCCCGATTTTTCGACACCTAATCATAGTAGCTAATAACTAGGAGACTTTCCCTTACCTCTGGTAATTTTTGTTTTGTCTTGCAACTACTCCGCTAGCTCCATCAACTCCTCTTGGTTCAGCTAAGTCGGAACCTTAAGCAAAAACAACATTGCTTAGCCACTAAGAAACAATTCAATCTAAATAATGCTAACTAATGTCGGAAAAAGCTTCACAAGCTTCAGAGTACAACATCTAAGAACGAATGGAGGAGTTTTCGCAAAGAAAGATTTTTCTCTTTCCTTCCCCATAGAGTTCTCGGCCACCCCCCCTCAAAATAGGGCTTGCTGAATTTTTCTTCGATCTAATTTAATTCCTAGGAATTCTTAGGTGATATCTAGGGTAGGAAAACTCCCGGAAAAATTACGGGACTTAAAACACAAAAAGGGGTATTTTGGACAAACTTTTAGGCTCAAAAACTCAGTTGAATTTTTCCAAAAACGAATCCGTAGAGTCATAAACAAGACATTTACCAACAACAAATCCTACTAACACTAAGCAAGTTTAAGGCTTTAAGCTTTAAAAAGCATCGGTGGATTAAAAATGGGTTTATGACTTAGATTTCAGATCTACGGCACCACGACGAGAATCTATGCGCATTGGAATAAATTGTGGAAGGCAGAAGCGACTCCATGCTGCCACGAGATGGCGTGGCGAGGTTGCCTTGATATCTTTCAAGTTCGTGCAGTGCTGCTGCGGCGTGGGATAGCTCAGGATGCCTCTTGTCCCCTCTGTTTGGATGTTGCAGAGACAACATAACACGTAATGTCGAGTTCGAGTAAACAGTCATTTTGGTCCCTGACTATGTTCACTTGTGACGGACTGGTCCTCATCCTTTGGAAATTGTCGTTTTTCATTCCTGAATGTGTTGTCATTGGTCAAGTTCATCCTTGGTTGAGTTTTCCGTTAGTCCCTAAGACAGAAAATGCCAAATGTCACGTTTATTTTACACGTTGGCATCCTACGTGGCACGTTTTTAAACCTCCCCCCCCTCTCAAAAAAAAAAAAAAAACAATGTCAAACTCGTCCTCATTTGTACCAAAATATTCCTTCCTGCTCTTCTTCTTCATCATCATGTTCATCTTCATCATCCTTCATCTTCTTTTTTCTTATTAAACCCATATTTTCTTATTCTTCATCCCTTCATCCTCATTTTCTTCACAAATCCCAAATTTTCTTTATCATCATCTTCATAAAAAATCTCACATCGAAAACTCCTTTCAAGAATAAGAAAACCCATAAATCCACAAAAATGAACTACCCACAACCCATAGTAATCATTAGATCCAGAATACATAAAACACAACAAATGACATTTTAATCAAACACATTGCTAAACACAAAACAAATAAATTGATATATATTGCATATACCCCATATACCCAGCACCCAATACACACCATCACAGACCCAAAAGAAATAAATTGATATATTGCATTTTAATCAAACACATTGCTAATTTTAAAAAAAATAAAATCAAACACATTGCGTCTTAACCTATAAAGAGGAAGTTGAAAAGCATTGGAGCCCGACAACATCATGCGAATACACACCATCACAGACCCAATGGTGACAATTAATGAAGATTCTGAGATCAATAATGGAATTGAAAACAAAGACACTCCATCAAAAGCTATGGAGTAGTGTGTTAATTTGCCATCTCTCACCAGATTTTTACCCTCAACGTTGACACCATTCTGAGAGGAATGACACGCTTAATAACCCCAGTCTCACCCTTATTTTTGCCTCTTATAATCATAACCTGTCACAAATGAACATATGTAGGAGATTATAATTATAAACTAAAAGTGAAAGCAGGAAAGAGGGAGGAATTTATTATGCACACCTAAACACTTGTGTAACGTTATACCATGCCATTTTGACCTGCAGTAGCAAATTTAGCAGGTTTTTAAACAAAAAAAATCAAAAAACATATATATTAGTAAATTAGTTAATGAAGGATTAGGTTAATTAGTGAATAAATTATCGTCCTCCTTCCTCAACCCATCATCTTCTCTCACCCCATCAAAAACCCAGCACCACTGATTATCCTCCTCCTTGCACTCACCCACAAACCCAAAACCCACCCCCTTAATCCCTGCCGCAACCCCACAACCACACCCACCGAACTTCACCCCATGCCGACTGCAACTCACAACCGAAAATCGAACCCCACCCCCATATCTGAAACCCTACCATATCAGGAAAATCCTTCCGCGGGCAAAATATGGAGCGACATAGCATGAGAGAGGGGTGGTGGTGGTGAAGCAGATCCATCAAACCCTCAGCAGATCCATACTCTCAACCCTTCACCTGCAACTGAAATGTGAGACCCAAGTTTTTAAGCTTAGAATAAATTGATGAAATTTCTATTCACGATTAGGTTCAATGTAACATGAAGGGAATCTGAACAAGTATTTATCGAATGGAATGAATTTATGAAGGAGAAAGTTCAGGAAATGGCTAAGAACAGTATTAAAGTCGATATAAGTGATAGTGCGAGTCTTATTCGCTTACGCCTAGGGCAAGAGCGTTAGTAAACGACTAATTTACTCGTAAAGCACTATAGGAACTAATTCCAAAAATCCTCAGAGGAATATGAGAATTTCTCTTATTTCTGTCCATGACAAGTGTTTCAAAACGAAACCCTGGAATGTACGAACGTTCGATTCTAATTCTCAGAAGTTTGCCGAAACTAAATCCCTGATAGCTTAAGAACCTTAAAATAAACTGTCGATGAATACTTTTTCTTTTCGGAGCTTGAAACGAAGATTCCGCACGTGCAAACCGATTTCTTTCGATGTTTCTAATCTTTCTTCAGAAGGAAGTTTTCTCATCCGAAATCAACTGCAAAAAGTAGTTTTTCGGGTTAAATCGACCCACACCGACTTTGGATCGTTTGCTTTAATTCCAAGAAACCTGTTTCGAGTTCTGGAATTCTGTCGCCAGAATCTATCTTAGAATTCACAGAGGAACACGCAGGAAAAATCAGAATCGCGAAATTTTCATTTTCCCGCATTTTCCCTCACCTATAAATAGATGAAAAATCAAAATTTACATCACCACCATCACCTTGAACCCACGAGCTTGGAGAGGAAGGAGGGAGAAGAAGTTTTTCGCCGATTCTTGTCTGATCGTTGCCCCATTCGTTGCTATGCGTAGGCCTCGAGGTACTGATGCTATTCCTTACCTCTGATCGTAAATTATGTCGCTTTTGTCTATGTCTTTTTTGTGCTCAAAGTTTTGAGCTTTTTGTAAAACTATCCAAATAACTTGATTTCTCTGTCAAAACTTCTTCTTTACTAACCCAAGAGCATATTTAGCGGATTACATTTCGGCAAATCGCGTCGAATCGTCACAGAGCTTCAATTCTGCTCAAATACCCATTTTTCGACTAAAGTTTCTCTCTTTGGATTGAAAACTCTCGACTAAGCTTAGTGCCAGAAGGATTAGCTGTCATAAACGTCGTTAATGACGACCCCATCCAATTTTTTTTTGAAATTCCAATTTTGAATTTCCGAGCTAAAAACACTGACAAAAATAACCATGCTTCAGTTTTCGATCCGACAATTTTTTCGAGCTTTAATTCACCTTAGTTACGACTAATGATAACCAAGGAATCAAGTTTGATAGAAGAAAAAGCGCCGAAACAGATTTTGATGTGTTGTGGCCGAGAGCTCCTAAGGGGGTGGGGGAGGAGAAAATTTATCTTTTGCGAAAACTCGTCTTATCGCGTTAGGTTATCGCACTCTGGATGTAACACCCCGATTTCGGTGGCGTCACTTTAGTAACCAAAAAGAAATTAAAGCGGAAAAACGTGAAAATATATATATTTTTTTGATTTGTTTAACTGATAAAACTACGAACTTAATGAAATAAAACTCAAAGATAAAAGACAACATGACTAATGTACATTATATAATTACAGCCCCCGCTGTAAGTAGCGAACCACGTCACGAGTATCCTCCAGTGACGGGAAGTAACAGAAAGTAACGCCCGTAGGCAATATGTACAATCCAAAAGGAAAGGTCAAGTGTCCGCAACAAAATCCCTCAAAAATTAGAATAAGTCAGCCCAAACGGCCTAAAACAAGACCCCCTAGTCCAACCAACTCTCTGTGATTTCCGTAGAGAAACCACACAAAAAGCTATCGGTCAGGAAACTACCCTGTTCCCAAATGAAACATGACGGTCAGAGCTATGACTCTACTCCTACACTAATCCTGTCTAGAGGAGCTCACACCAGCACTCACAACTACATGCTAGCATGATCATCGTCCGAATCGGAATCCAGAACGACTAAGTCAATGTACACCATCCTCCCTCCTCTCGCTACCGCGACACACTCCTGTGCTGGCCTCACGGGCTTAAGGCCCGAGCCATGGTCATCAATGACAGCAACAATGGGTGAGCTAGACTCCGCAGAAGTCCCTCCCACAGGCTCCTCCTCTGAGGGGTCCTCATCATCCGAAGATGACGATGGTGGTGATGCTCCTACACCAGGTCCGCAGTGCACGCCGGGTGGCAGGTTGAAGCTCACAGTGTATCTTTTCAGCACTCCTTCCGTCAAGTGTCCCAGACGGTCGACACGGTCCTCCATAATCCTCCCCAAGTAAGTCGCTCGGTGGCCAGCGGGGTCGACCACCCATGAGCCGGGGTCATCCTGATCGAGCATCTCGAATCTAGTCCCCCTCGAAGGGTGAACCATCGTGAACCAGTCCGCCATGGACGTCGGACAAAGGGCGTAGTCCGCCAAAACACACACAGAAGACGCGAGGGTCAACTCCAAAGAATTATGTAAGTAATAACTCCAATAGATACAGTTTAAGGGGTAGCTACTTAGGCTTAGTAGTTAGTGATAGCATCATAACATTGTATATCTCCCAATGAATATAACTGACAATAATAACAATTAACATGCATCAAGTAAGATTAACAAGTATCAATCACACTCGGCAACTAAGTCAGTATGCATGTTGCATGAATGAGATGCTGGTTGACAAGATGCATTCCGGAGGGATGGGCATCAACGGATCAGCCCTAACACCAGCCACGGTGGGACCATTTCGGCCCGCGTGCCTCTTACACCAACAACAACGGTAGTCAGATCAGCAGTAAACCCGAAGGTCTGCCATTTCGGTCTGCTACTAAGAATCACCGCGATGTTCTTACGTGGAAATCCGGGTCTTATGACCATTTTGGAATCCACCGAGGTCCGGCATCCCACCGTGTATTAACCTCTTAATGTGTGCATGAATGCAAAGTGATTAGCCAAACAACGTCTCCGACCTCACTCGACACGTCGCCACGTGTTCTAGCTAACTTATTGTCTCTAAAAGCATACCCTAAGGCAAATGTCGATTCTGCGACATTAATTATAAACACATTATCTCATGATGATTTCTCGAATCATCCGACTCATCTCCATCCGATGGTCAAAACTGCTCAGCGAGCAAAGAGTATCAACATACTCGGAAACTACCCGTTTCCCAGCTTATCTTTTAGATAGCCCAACAACAAAACAGCTCCTCGAGCAAAAAAGTATCAACATACTCAGAACTTATTAGTTTCCTCAACATTTGGACTCGACGACACTTCTCATTTTCCAAAACTAAGATTTTAATCCTAAGCTTTCCTTCGAGATTGTTATTATTATTTAAAGATTTAGAGGTTGTTTAATGGCTTATGAATTTTCCTTGTAAAATAGTTTCCATTTAGTTTTATCGCAAATCTTATGAGTTTCAAAGATCCCATAATCCCAAATAACTCCCACAGAATGTCTCGATCCACTAAAACAATAACAAGGCCCGAATCTCCGTTCGTCCCGTCAAACTTCCCAAAATCTCATAATAAATTTGGCATAACATGCCCATTATCCTCACTCGGTAGCACAACAGATATATGTGTAATTGCATAGTCAAATTAGCGCAATCCAACAGTCATGGCACATATATCAACACATCCTAGATTAACCATGTAGCACTTAACATATAGGGCAAATATCACACATCCTAGATTAACCATTTAGCACATAGCATGTAAATCAATCTAAAAAACAATCAAGAGATGAATAATCATCATTGTCAGCCGAAGCCTCAGAAAACATTTTCCCAGTCAAACACAAACAAGTGCATAAACAGTAAATCAAGTCGAATTCGTCGACACCTAAAGCATTAACTAATAGTTCAGTGAGTAGCCCTCACCTGCAGTTCCTCCAGCGTTATCCTCAAGCGTTCCTTCACACTCTACGCCTTCCTCTTCTTGAAACTCCTCAAATGAACCTTAGAGCAAAAACCACATAATTCCATCATAATCAGTCAGAAACTCAGCACTCAATACTCACTAAGGTTACACGAAGTAGCATATACTCCGAAGTACGATAATCTAACGCGATCGGACAAGTTTTCGAAAAAGGAATTCCCCCCCCCCCTTGGAGAGCTCACGGCCACACACTTTAATTGTGTGCGCCGATTTTTCTTCGATCAAACTTGGTTCCTAGGTTATCATTAGTCGTAACTAAGGCGAATCTAAACTCGGAAAAATTATCGGATCGAAAACTGTCGTAGGGGTATTTTGGTCAATATTTTTAGCTCAGAATTTCAAAATTGGAAATTCGAAAAAAAAATTGGATGGGGACGTCACCAACGACGTTTATGAGAACTAATCCTACTAGCGCTAAGCTAAGTCGAGAGTTTTCAGTATAAAGGATGAAACTTTGTCTAAAAATGGGTATTTGGAGCAGAATTGAAGCTCGGCGGCAATTCGGCGAGAATCGCGAAATGTAATCCGCTAAACATACTCTTGGGCACGTAGGGAAGAGGTTTAGATAGAAAGATGAAGTTATTTGGACAGTTTTGCAAAAGCCTCAAAACTTAGAGCACAGAAAGACATAGTGAAAAATGACGGAATTGACGATCAGAAGTAAGGATTAGCATCTATACCTCGATACCTTCAAGTAGCAATTGTCAGAGCAACGATCAAGCAAGAAACGGCGAAAATCTTCTCTTCCTCCTCCTCCTTGAAGCTCGCGGGTTTGGGTATGGAAATGGTGAAGGTTTTGCATTTTTTTCTCCTTGAAGCTCGCGGGTTTGGATGGAAAATGCGGGAAAATGAAAATTTTGCGATTTCGATTTTTCCGGCGCCATCCTCCGTGAATTCTAAGATAGGTTTTGGCGACAGAATTCCAAAACTCAAAAGAGGTTTCTTGGAATTAAGGTAAACAATCCAAAGTCGGTGTAAATCTATTTTACCCGAAAAACTACTTTTTGCAGTGGATGTCGGAAGAGAAAACTTCCTTCTGAAGAAAGATTGGAAAAATCAAGAGTAATGGGTGTATGCGTGTGGAATCTTCATTTGAAGCTCCGAATAGAAAAAGTCTTCATCAACCGTTCATTCTAGGTTTCTTGAACTATCAGGGTTTTAGTTTCGGCAAACCTCCGAGGATTGGAATCGGACGTTCGTATATCTCAGGGTTTCGCATCGAAACGCTTGTCATGGAAGGATTAAGAGAAGTTCTAACATTTCTCTGAAGATTTTTGGAATTAGTTTCCATCGTGTCTTTAAGTGCAAATTAGCTGTTTACTAGCGCTCTTGCCCTAGGTTTAAGCGTATACTAATCGTGCTATGACTTTTATCGACTTTGATACAATCCTTAGCCTTTTCCTGAACTTTCTCCTTCATAAATTTATTCCATTCAATAAACACTTGTTCAGGTTTTCTTTCACGATACATCAAACCTAATCGTGAATAGGAATTTTATTCCCTTATTCTAAACTTAAAAACTTGGGTCTAACACTGGAGCTTATAATGCTTCGTATAAGGTTAGTAATTATTGTTTGGTTAGTTCTTACTTGTTGTGATTGAATTCTGTGATTTTGCTCAAAGGTTCGTTTGAAGAATTTCTTGGAGCGGAAGGAGAGGATTGTGAAGGAACCCTGCAGGAGCGCACTGGAGGAACTAGAGGTGAGGGCTACTCACTAAATAGCTAATGCTTTAGGTGTCGATGAATTCGACTTGATTTATTGTTTATGCACTTGATTGTGATTGACTGGGAAATATTTTCTGGAGGCTTCGGCCGAGTGAACTAATTGAGACCCGAGTGAACTAATTGAGACGTGTGTCTCCGTTTTCTGAGGCTTCGTCCGACATTGTTGATTGGGATTTACTTATCACTTTGATTGTTGTTGATTGATTCACATGTTGTGTGCTAAATGGTTCATCTTAGGATGTGTTGATATATGTGCCATGATTGTTGGATTGTGCTAATTTGGTTATGCAACTACACATATATCTGTTGTACTTCAGAGTGAGGATAACAGGCAGTTATGCTATACTCATTATGAGATTTTGAGAAAGTTTGACGGGACGAACCGAGGTTCGGGCCCTTGTTATTGTTTTAGTGGATCGAGACCTTCTCTGGGAGTCACTTGGGATGATGAGATCTAAAATTCTGGTTCACACACAGGACAAATGTCGAACCAAATGTCTAGGACATCTGGCACAACGTACAGCAGATAACAGAAGAAGTGCAGCACAATATTAAATCAACTAAAAACCATAAAGAACACAGAGAATTGTTAACCTAGTTCGGTGCAACATCACCTACATCTGGAGGGTTTTCACCCGAGAAAGATAATCCACTATTATAGAGAATCAAGTACAAAAAGGTCTTAAATGAACTGCCCCAGTTCTCTTCTTTTTCTACCTATTCCTACCCGTGATTTATTACTTAGGTCTCCTAAGTATGAGAACCCCCTCTCACTTTCTCACACACAATCACTGCCACAGTGATTGAAACAATAAACAACATGATAAAGATGAAGAGATTACAACTCAACTAAACAAACCAACTCTATGTCATATGATTATCAATGGAGGCAGTAGAGTGGTGTACAAATAACACAATAAGGACTCACAACCACAAACCCTAAAAACACCACCAAACGGTGCCAAACGCACACCTAACAACTGTAACACCCCGATTTCGGTGGCGTCACTTTAGTAACCAAAAATAAACTTAATGCGGAAAAACATGAATATTTTTTTTTTCGATAGTAGAACCAAAGGCTGAAAGAAGTGAAACTCGACAACGAAAGATAACAGAACTAATATATAATAGTAAATACAGCCCCCGCTGTAAGTAACGACCTCGTCACGAGTAACCTCCAGTGACGGAAAGAAAAGTGTAGCGCCCGAAGGCAATATGTACAGACTGAAAGTAAAGGTGAAGTGTCCGCAACACCATCCCTCAAACTGAGAATGAGCTGGCCCATCGGCCTGAAACAAGACCTCCTATGTCCAACCAACTCTCTGTGATTCCCGTAAAGAAACCACACAAAAAGCTATAGGTGGGAAACTACCCTGTCCCAAAAGAAACAAATGATGTTCAGAGCTAAGACTCTACTCCTACACTAATCCCATCTCTAGGAGCTCACACTAACACTCATTCCTACATGCTAGCGTGATCGTCGTCCGAATCTGAATCCAGAACGACCAAGTCTAGGTACATCCTCCGTCCTCCGCTCGCTATCGCGATGCGCTCCTGTTCCAGCATCCCAACTCTAGTTCTCCCCGAAGGGTGAACCGTCGTGAACCAGCCCGCCAAAGACATCTGACAAAGGGCGTTTGTCCGCCAAAGCACACACAGAAGACGCGAGGGTCAACTCCAAAGAATTATGTAAATAATACCACCAATAGATATAGATAAGAGAATAGCCGCTTAGGCTTATAGCTAAAGATAACATTCCTAGGGTTGCACATTCCACAATAACATAAACAACAACGATAACATTTAGCATGTTCCAAATAGGATTAACAAATAACAATCACATTCGCCAACTAAATTAGTATGCATGTTGCATGACCTGCAAATGACGGTTAACCCAGTTAACCAAATGCATTCCGGAAACGGATGGACATCAAACGGGTCAATCCTAGCACAGCAACGGTGGGACCATTTCTGCCCGCGTGCCTCTTACACCAAACAAAGGTATGGACAACAACGAGTCAATCCTAGCACCAGCAACGGTGGGACCATTTCCGCTCGCGTGCCTCTGTGATGGACATCAACGGGTCAATCCTAGCACCAGCAACGGTGGGACCATTTCTGCCCGCGTGTCTCTTACACCAAACCAAGGTAGCCAGATCAGCAGTAAACCCGTAGGTCTGCCATTTCGGTCTGCTACAAGAGTCGTCTACAAACGCTCTTACACGGCATTCCGGGTCTTATGACCATTTTGGAAACCGACGAGGTCCAGAGTACGTCCTGTGTTAATACCTCATTAATGTTGCATGAATGCAGGATGATTAGTCAAACAACGTCTCCGAATCTCACTCGACACGTCGCCACGTGTTCTAGCTAAATTAATGTCTCTAAAAGCTTACCCTAAGGTAAAGTCGATTCTGCGACAAAAGACACTTCTTCACAACAAAACACATGTAACTCATGATGATCTCCAAATCATCCGACTCATCTCAATCCGATGGTCAAAACTGCTCAACGAGCACAGAGTATCACACTCTCGGAAACTAACGGTTTCCCAGACTTATCCCCAGGATAGCCCAACAACATAGCTGCTCCAACAACACAACAACAAACGCTGCTCCAACAGCACCACAACATCTACATACTCGAAGCCTCTCAACTTTCTCAATACTGGGATCCGACGACACTTCTCGTTTTCCAAAACTAAGATTTGACTTCCACGCCTTCCTTTCGAGTTTATTATCATTAATTAAAGATTTAGAGGTTGTTTAATGTCTTATGAGTTTTCTTTACAAAATACTATCCTTTTAGACTTATCGCAAATCCTATAAGTTCTCGGGATCTCCAAATCCCCAAATGACTCCAGAGAATGTCTCGATCCATACACATCATAACAAGGTCCGAATCTCATTCGTCCTATCAAACTTTCTCAAAACTCTCAAAATAAAATCGGCATGACCTGCCCGCTATTCTCACCATTCAGAATCTCATATTTCTTTGCAAAAGCATAATTAGATCATCACAGTCAATCAACATGTCATATATCAACATATTAAGCAATAACCACCTAGCACTTAGCATATAAGGCATGCACCACACATCCTAGATTACCCACATAGCACATAGCATATAAGTCAATCTCAAAAACATTCAGTAGATGAATCATCTACATTGTCAGCCGAAGCCTCAGAAAACATTTTCCAATCACACACAATCCAGTGCATAAACAGTAAACAATGTCGAAAGCATCGACCCTAAGCATTAACTAGAGATTCAGTGAGAAGCCCTCACCTGTAGGTTCTCCAGAATGATCGTCAAACGCTTCCTCACACTCAAAGTGTTGTTCCTCAGGAAACTCTTCAAAAGCACCTTTAGAACAAAACCACAGAAATCAATCAAAATCTATCGGAAACTAAGCTATCAATACTTACTAAGGTTACACGAAGTAATCTATTCTCTAAGGTACGATAATCTAGCGCGAAAGACAAGTTTTCGGAAAAGGAAATTTTCCTCCTCCCCCCTAATAGGGCTCGGCCACTTTTCACAATTGTGGGGCTCGATTTTTCTTCGATCAAACTTGGTTCCTATGCTTTCATTAGCCGTAACTAAGGGTATTCTGAGCTCGGAAAAATTATCGGATCAAAAACTGTCGCAGGGGTATTTTGGTCATGATTTTTAACTTAGGATTTTCAAAACTGAAATCCCAAAAACCAAATTTTGCAGGGACGTCACCAACGACGTTTATGACAACTAATCCTACTAGCACTAAGCTAAGGCGATAGTTTTCAGCCTAAAGGTTGAAGCTTTACTCCAAAAACTCCAAAAATGGGTATTTTAGGCTAAAATTGATTCCGGCGGAATTCCGGCGACATAACGGAAAATCTAATCCGGCAGAAGTGATCTTGGGCACATAAGGAAGAGGTTTAGAATCAGAAATGAAATATTCAGGATAGTTTTGCAAAAACCCATAAACTATCAGCTCAGAAAAGTCTACAGAAAAGCTATGGAAAAAGCGATCAGAGGTAAGGATTAGCGACTATACCTCGAAGCCTTGAAGCAGCAACTGATTGATCGACGATCAAGCAAGCGATGAAGAAAATCTTCTCCTCCTTCTTCTTCCTTGTGGCCGCGGGTTTGGGTGGGGAAATAGGTAGTTTTTTTGATTTTTTCTTCCTTTCTTTGCTATATATAGAGGTTGGAAATTCGCGGGAAAATGAAAGTTTCGCGAATCTGATTTTTCTGGCGTCATTCTCCGTGAATTCTAAGATATGTTTTGGCGAAAGAATTCCAAAACTAAAATGAGGTCTCCTTGTATTTTTGGCAACTAATGCATAGTCGGTATAAAACTATTTTACCCGATAAGTTGCTTTTTGCATCGGATGTCGGAATGGAAAACTTCCTTCTGAAGAAAGATTGAAATCATCAAGAGAATTGGGTGTACGCGTGTAGAATATTCATTTGAAGCTCTGAATAGAAAAAGTCTTCATTGTTGGGTGATTCTAGGATTTTGAAATACCAGGGTTTCAGTTTCGGCAAACTTCCGATGATTGGAATCAGACGTTCGTAGATCCTAGAGTTTCGCCTCGAAACGATTGTGATATATGGAAAAAGAGAAGTTCTAACATTTCTCTGAAGATTTTTGGAATTAACTTCCATCGTGCCTAAAAGTGAAAACTAGCTATATACTAGGGTTTCTGACCTAGGTTTAAGAGTATAACGATCGTGCTATAACTTTTATCGACTTCGATACAATCCTTTGACTTTTCCTGAACTTTCTCCTTCATAAATTTATTTCGTTTGGTAAACTCTAGTTCAGGTTTCCCTTCACGATACATCAACCCTAATCGTGAATAGGATTTTATTCACTTAGCATAAGCTTAAAAACTTGGGTCTTACAACAACTAGGGTTAAGCCTCCTTAAATAGCCATTCTTCAGGTCTTGATCTTCAATAGGCTTGCACGAAAATAGAGTCCACAAAACAGATCTGGAACAAATCTTTTAAACCAGTAACAAATCTTATCAAATAAGATTTGAACAAAAGATAACAACTTTCACAATTTAAACAAATCAAATCCTCTTCAACAGATTCGATTACACTAATATATATATATTCCAGATAGCACACAAAAGCTTCTTCAAAAACCCTAACTTGATTATCACGAAATCAATCCAAAGCTTCACAATTAAATCAGCCAACTCATATCAGATCCGCAGGGACACATGTCATAGTTAAGATGTTACAACATCGTGTCCGACATGTTGGCAAAAAAACACTTAGCTAAAATGCAGACAATCATGAACAAAGGAACAACAATCTCCCCCTTTGTCAAATTTTCGCTAATACAATCCACTATCAAAAAGCTCTTCAGAAAAATTGCAGCTTGAAACATCAGACCAGAGCAAACAGAATATAGCAAGGTAGCTTAGACATCTTCCATGAACATAGCTATTATCAGCAGCTATGAACAATCTATAAACTACGAAGATTGCATATAAATCAACAAACCACATGCTTAGCCTTTTTGGTCCAAACTTGTGCCATCTTCCTCAAAAATTTCAAGAACATCAATCATTGAAGAGAAAAAAGTAACTATATTAAGTAATGTACCATAATGTGAGCCCCATCATGTATCCTTTGCCTTCTTGATAGTAATTTCTTGATTCAAGCCACGTCCACTTGAGATTTCTCCCTTTTGCAATGCTTCTTTCACCTTAGTAGCTTGTTTGTCACGAAGAATATCTCGACGCTTACACGAAGCTCCAGCAACATTAGACAAATTAGCAACTATACTAAAAAACAATGCAATTTCAACATGCTTTTTTGCTACGATAATAAGAGCTAATTGGAGTTGGTGAGCAAAGCAATGAATATAGAATGCACATCTATTCTCTTTCAATATCAAACTTTTGAGCCCATTAAATTCACCTTGCATATTACTTGCTCCATCATATCCTTGTCCACGTAATCTTAACAAGCTTAACCCATATTTTGCAAAAGATGAATCCAAAGCCAATTTCAATGATGAAGCATTAGTGTTGGAAACATGAACAAGACCAAGAATACACTCTATAACTTGTCCTTTCTTATTCACATAACGCAAAGCCACAACCATTTGTTCCTTAACTGAGATATCTCGAGATTCATCAACCAAAATAGCAAATAAATTATCTCCCAAATCATCAAGTATGGCTCTAGTAGTCTCATTAGCAGCGGCTCTAACAATATCTTTTTGTATACTAGGAGCTATTAGTTTGAGGTTTTTAGGAGCATTCTTCAAAACTTGAGCAATAGTGTCATTGTGGTTGGAAAGAAAATCTAGCAGCTTAAGAAAATTTCCCTTATTACTTGAAGACTCCGACTCATCATTACCACGAAAAGCTAACCCTTGGCGCAATAAAAAACGAATGCAATCAATTACAGCAGTCAAATGAATTCGGTAGTGTTCCTTAATTTGATGAGACTGTTTACACAAAGCAACATCAATGTGTTGTGCTTGTTTCATTAGAGCTTCACAATTTTTCCAAGCTTGATAATGAGGACTATTTGTGCCTCCAACATGATTTTGAAACCTATCACTCTTTTTCCAATTTGTAAAACATTCGGTTATAAATGTATTCCCACTACCTTTATGTTCTTCAACATCAGATCTCATAAGATAACAACACAAAAAAAATGCCGCATCTTCTTTTTGACTATATTCTAGCCAATTGCCATATTTTAAATACTAATCGGGGTTGAACCTACGAAGTGCACTTCCAAATTGTCTTTGTCTAGAAGCTCAAGGGCGGTCGAACAGTAGTTTAATAATTATGTTTTAATTCGAAAGAACCATTGTACACTTCCGAAGCTTTTATTAGTAAAATTATCAAGTCCATTTGTTCATATCACTACTTCTTTATTGTTAAGCTATATTTCAAAAAGGTTTTTATTTCGGCTAAAATTCACCCATGTTTTTGAAAAGGTTACTACAGTGACCCTGCAGATGTGTCGTCGGATAATGCAACTTTGTCACGACATCGTGCAGATTTTACCCAAGTTTTAGTTCGAATGAATCATCCGTTGTTGCAATGGTTTACGATGTATGTTGATATCGGTGGGACGTCTTGTATTGTTTTGGTTGAGAAGGACGTTGTTGCTTATGATTATGGGAGCGTCGAGGATATGCCGTCAGCGATGGTGAAGATTTACGTTTCAGATGAAGATGATGGTTCAGATGATGATTTCGTGAATGATGGAGTAGCCATAACCCCAGAAATTGGTAATGAAAAAGATTATGAGTCTGTAGTCGACATTGCTTATGAGGAAGAAGATGAAGTTTATAGAGATGATAAAATGGAGGGCCTTGGCTGTTTTGATTCCGGTGGTGTTTCAGAGGTTGGCTTGGTGGTGGCGGGGAAGGGGTCGCCGGAGACAAAGCCAGTTGGGGCGGGAATTTTGAATTTGAAATTGGCAGCCATTTATTCAGGAACGACAGAAAATGAGCAGTTACAAGATTTGGTTGACTCAGGTTACACGTTGGAAGAGGTGGAGGAATGGAAAAAGGAAATAAAATCAAAGGATAAATCTCATGAAGAAATTCAAATTTTGAATAAACAGATTCAAAATCCTGCTCAAGATTATGCTAAAAGATTTGCAGTTATAGGATACTCCTTTAATTTTCAAGATTTGTTTTTGGCAACAAATTATTTTTGGCCTCCTTATTCTGTTTTTTGGGACCCATGATTTTTTAATCAGCCACAGTGTAACACCCCGATTTCGGTGGCGTCACTTTAGTAACCAAAAGTAAACTTAATGCGGAAAAACGTGAAATATTTTTTTTTCGATAATAACTAAGACAAGACTGAATTAAATAAAACCCAAAAGCGAAAAGCAATAGAACTAATATACAATATATAAACAGCCCCCGCTGTAAGTAGCAACCTCGTCACGAGTGAACCTCCAGTGACGGGTAATAGAAGAGTAGCGCCCGTAGGCAATATATACAAACCAAATGAAAAGGGTGAAGTGCCCGCAACACCATCCCTCAAAACTGAGAATCAGCTGACCCAATGGCCTGAAAATAAGACCTCCTAAGTCCAACCAACTCTCTGTGATTCCCGTAAGGAAACCACACAAAAAGCTATAGGCGGATCTACCCTGTCCCCTAAGTAACAAATGAAGCAAGACTGTCAGAGCTAAAACTTTACTCCTACACTAATCCTAACTCGAGGAGCTCATACCAACACTCAAAACTATGTGCTAGCATGATCGTCGTCTGAATCAGAATCCAGAACGACCAAGTCTACTAACCCTATCCGTCCTCCCCTCGCAACCGCAGTGCGCTCCGATGCTGGACTAACGGGCTTAGGGCCCGAACCCTGATCATCAATGAACGCAACAGAGGGTGCACTAGACCCTGCCGAAGGCACTCCCACTGGAATCTCCTCTGAGGGATCCTCCTCCTCTGAAGATGACGGTGGCGGCGGTGCTCCTCCGAATCCTGGTCCGCAGTGAACGCCCGGTGGCAAGTTGAAGCTGATAGAGCATCGCCTCAACACTCCTGACCTCAAGAGTCCTCCACTGTCCACGTGGTCCTCCATGATGCACCCCGAATACGTCGCTCGATGGCTCGCGGGGTCAACCACCCACGACCCGGGGTCGTCCTGATCGATCATCTCATACCTAATCCCCCCCGAAGGGTGGACCATGGTGAACCAGTCCGCAATACTCATCTGACAAAAGGCGTTGTCCGCCAAAACACACACAGAAGACACGAGGGTCAACTCTAAAGAACTATGTAGATAATAAACCCAATAGGTACAAATAATAGATAGCCACTTAGGCTTATAGCTAAAGATGTCATTCCTAGGGTTGCATGTTCCACAATAACATAAACACAATAGTAGCAGATAGCATGTTCCAAATAGGTTTAACAATTACCAATCACACTCAACAACTAAATTCGTATGCATGTTGCATGATATGTATGCAAGTTAACCCAGTCAACCACATGCATTCCGGAAAGGGATGGACATCAAACGGATCAGCCCTAACACCAGCCACGGTGGAGCCATTTCGGCCCGCGTGCCTCTTACTCCAACAGGGGTAGTCAGATCAGCAGTAAACCCGTAGGTCTGCCATTTCGGTCTGCTACAAGAGACGTCTACAAACGCTCTTTCACGGCATTCCGGGTCTTATGACCATTTTGGAAACCGACGAGGTCCAGAGTACGTCTTGTGTTAATACCTCATTAATGTTGCATGTATGCAAAATGATTAGTCAAACAACGTCTCCGTCCTCACTCGACACGTCGCCACGTGTTCTAGGGAAGTTAAAGTCTCTAAAAGCTTACCCTAAGGTAAAGTCGATTCTGCGACCAAAAGACACACTTCATAACGACACATAGCTGCTCCAACAGCACCACAACAAACGCTGCTCCAACAGCACAATAACAAACGCTGCTCCAACAGCACAACAATAAACGCTGCTCCAACAGCACAACAACAAACGCTGCTCCAACAGCACAACAACAAACTCAACACTTGGATCCGACGACACTCCTCGTTTTTCCAAAACTATGATTTGACTTCCAATGCCTTCCTTCGAGGTTGTTATCATTACTTAAAGATTTTGAGGTTATTTAAGGTCTTATGAATTTTCTTTATAAAATAGATTCCATTTTGTCTTATCGCAAGTCTTATACATTTTCAGGATCTCCCAATCCCAAGTCGCTTCCAGAGGATGTCTCGATCCACTAAACAAAATTAAGGCCCGAACCTCGTTCGTCCTATCAAACTTTCTCGAAACTCTCAAAATAAAATCGGCATGACCTGCCCGCTATTCTCACCATTCAGAATCTCAGATTCCAGTACAGAGCATATTTAAATCATCACAATCAACAACATGTCATATATCAATAAATCGCATCATAAACACTTAGCACTTAGCATATAAAGCATGCACCACACATCCTAGATTACCCACATAGCACATAGCATGTAAGACAATCTCAAAAACATTCAGTAGATGAATCATCTACATTGTCAGCCGAAGTCTCAGAAAACATTTTCCAATCACACACAATTCCAGTGCATAAACAGTAAACAATGTCGAAACATCAACCCTAAGCATTAACTAGAGATTCAGTGAGAAGCCCTCACCTGAAAGTTCTCCAGAATGATCAACTAGTGCTTCCTCGCTCTCAAAGTGTTGGTCCTCGGGGAAATCCTCAAAAGCACCTTTACAATAAAATCACAGAATACTATCAGAATCTATCGGAAACTAAGCTATCGATACTTACTAAGGTTACTCGAAGTAATCTATACCCTAAGGTACGATAAACTAGCGCGAAAGACAAGTTTTCGGAAAAGGAAATTTTCCTCCTCCCCCCTATAGGGCTCGGCCACTTTTGGTAATTGTGGGGTTCGATTTTTCTTCGATCAAACTTGGTTCCTATGCTTTCATTAGCCGTAACTAAGGGTATTCTGAACTCGGAAAAATTATCGGATCAAAAACTGTCGCAGGGGTATTTTGGTCATGATTTTTAACTTAGGATTTTTCAAAACTGAAATCCCAAAAATAAAATTTTGCAGGGACGTCACCAACGACGTTTATGACAACTAATCCTACTAGCACTAAGCTAAGGCGATAGTTTTCAGCCTAAAGGTTGAAGCTTTACACCAAAAACTCCAAAAATGGGTATTTTAGGTTCAAATTGATTCCGGCGGAATTCCGGCGACATAACGGAAAATCTAACCCGGCAGAAGTGATCTTGGGCACATATAGAAGAGGTTTAGAATCAGAAATGAAAGATTCAGGATAGTTTTGCAAAAACCCATAAACTATCCGCTCAGAAAACTCTACAGAAAAGCTATGGAAAAAGCGATCAGAGGTAAGGATTAGCGACTATACCTCGAAACCTTGAAGTAGCAACTGATTGATCGACGATCAAGCAAGAAATGAACAAAAGCTCTTCTTCCTTCTTCCTCTTAGCAAATTCGCAGGTTTTGGAGAGAAATGGTGGAAATTTGTGATATTTTCTCATTTCTTGACTATATATAGAGGTTGGCAAAACGCGGTAAAATGAAAGTTTCGCGAATCTGATTTTTCCGGCTTCATTCTCCATGAATTCTAAGATAGGTTTTGGCGAAAGAATTCCAAAACTAAAATGAGGTCTCCTTATATTTTAGGTGACTAATGCAAAGTCGGTGTAAAACTATTTTACCCGATAAGTTACTTTTTGCATCGAATGTCGGAATGGAAAACTTCCTTCTGAAGAAAGATTGAAATCATCAAGAGAAATGGGTGTACGTGTGTAGAATCTTCATTTGAAGCTCTGAATAGAAAAAGTCTTCATTGACGGTTGATTCTAGGGTTTTGAAAAACCAGGGATTCGGTTTCGGCAAACTTCCGATGATTGGAATCGGACGTTCGTAGATCCTAGAGTTTCGCCTCGAAATGATTGTGATATATGGAAAAAGAGAAGTTCTAATATTTCTCTAAAGATTTTTGGACTAAATTCCTACAGTGTTCCAAAGCTGGAAGTTTGTTGGAAATTATATTCCTATAGTGTTCCAAAGCTGGAACATAGTTTTGTTTCCTAAGGTTCTTGTCCTAGGTTTTAAATGCGAATATTAGTCGTGCTATAACTTAAATCGACTTCGATACAATCCTCAGACTTTTCCTGAACTTTCTCCTTCACATATTTATTTCATTTGGTAAACTCTAGTTCAGGTTTCCCTTCACGATACATCAACCCTAATCGTGAATAAGACTTTATTCACTTAGCATAAGCTTAAAAACTCGGGCCTTACATTACTACCCTCCAAAAAGAAAGTTTCGCCCTCGAAACTTAAGGGTTAGTAAAAAGTTCTGGATACTGTTCTTGAATCTTCTCCTTCAGCTCCCATGTCGCATCACCAGTGTCTTTATTCCAAATGACCTTCACTAACTCGATCTCTTTCCCTCTCAACTGTTTTATCCTGGTGTCACCAATGCTAATTGGCGGTGTCTCGAAAGACAGATCATCCTTCAACTCAATGTCATCCAGCTCGATAACATGTGTCGGATCCGCAATATATTTCCTCAGTTGTGACACGTGGAATACATCATGAATATTTGATAGAAATGGAGGTAGTGCAATCTGGTAAGCGACTGGTCCAATTCGACGAGTGATCTGATACGGTCCAATAAACTTGGGCGTAAGCTTCTTTGACTTGATTGCTCGACCAACTCCCGTCGTCTGAGTGACTCTCAGTAATACATGATCTCCTTCTTCGAACTCCAGAGTTCTGCGCCTCTGATCTGCATAACTCTTCTGTCTACTCTGAGAAGTCCTCATCTTCTCTCTGATCTGCTTGATCTTCTCAGTGGTCTGTTGCAGAAGTTCCGGTCCTACCAACAGATTTTCTCCGTTTTGGTACCAACACAAAGGTGTTCTACACTTGCGGCCATACAAAGCCTCATACGGTGCCATACCAATGCTCGTATGAAAACTGTTGTTGTATGTGAACTCAATCAACGGTAACAAGGTATCCCAACTGCCCTTGTTGTCTAATACGCAAGCGCGTAGCAAATCCTCCAACGACTGGATTGTCCTCTCAGTCTGTCCTTCAGTCTGCGGATGATAAGCAGAACTTAGTCTCAGCCTTGTTCCCAAAGCCTCTTGAAGAGCTCCCCAAAAATGTGATGTAAACTTCGGGTCTCGATCGGATACAATACTTGTCGGTACTCCGTGAAGTCGTACAATCTCCGCTATATATAACTCTGATAGTTTCTCCACGTTGTACGTAGTCCTCACCGGTACGAAATGAGCCGACTTAGTCAGTCGATCCACGATTACCCAAATAGAATCGTATCCCTTCTGAGTTCTTGGCAAAGCCACGACGAAATCCATCGATATGCTATCCCATTTCCATTCTGGCACATCCAAGCTTTGTAGCATACCTGAAGACTTCTGATGCTCCACCTTCGCCTTCTGACATGTCAGACATGCAGCTACATACTCAGCCACTTGTCTTTTCATTCCTGGCCACCAAAAATTCACCTTCAAGTCCTGGTACATCTTCTTCATTCCAGGATGAATGCTTAACTTGCTCTTGTGACCTTCATCCATAATCAATCTTCTCAAGTCAGGGTTGTTAGGTACACAAACCCTATCCTTGCACCGTAGGATATTGTCACTTCCTACCTTGAATTCTGGGTCTTTACCTTGACTTACCAAATTCCTTTTCCCGAGCAGAAACTCATCTTGTAACTGTTGGTCTCGGATTTCTTCCATCAATCCATTGGTAATTCTGATCATCCCAAACTTCAGTTCTCCCTCGGATAATTTCACATCCAAGCTCATATCTCGAAATTATTCCAGCAGTTGCAGCTCCTTCACCATCATCGACGAGATGTGCATCTTCCTGCTCAAGGCATCAGCAACAACATTCGCCTTTCCAGGATGATATTGCAGAGTGAACTCGTAATCTTTGAGAAATTCCATCCACCGACGCTGTCTCATGTTCAGCTCCTTCTGCTCAAACAAGTACTTCAAGCTCTTATGATCACTGAATATGGTGAAATTGCATCCATATAAGTGGTGTCTCCAAATCTTCAGCGCAAATACGATTGCAGCTAGTTCTAAGTCATGAGTCGGATAATTCTTCTCATGCACCTTCAGTTGTCTTGAAGCATAAGCAACCACCTTCCGATGTTGCATCAGCACACATCCCAAACCTTGATGCGAAGCATCACAGTATACCTCATAAGGTTCCTCCGGTTGCGGTAAGACGAGTACAGGTGACGTCGTCAACCGTTCCTTCATCGTCTGAAAGCTAGTCTCGCACGCTTCAGTTCATGCAAAAGGTTGGTCCTTCCTCGTCAGTTGAGTCAAAGGTCCAACAATCTTCGCGAAATTCTCGATAAAGCGACGATAGTATCCCGCCAAACCGACAAAACTTCTGATCTCCGTCACTGTCTTCGGCCGTTCCCATGACAATACGGTCTCTACCTTTGCTGGATCCACAGCTATCCCCTCCTTAGAGATCACATGGCCTAAGAATTTTACCTCTTCGAGCCAAAATTCGCACTTAGAAGGATTGGCATACAACTCCTTCTCCCTCAGCACTTGTAAAACTTGTCGCAAGTGCTCCTCATGGTCTTCAGCATTCTTTGAATAGATCAGAATGTCGTCGATAAACACCACGACGAATCGATCCAGGAATGTATGGAAAGTCATATTCATGTAAGCCATGAATATTGCCGGCGCATTTGTCACCCCAAATGGCATCACTAAGTACTCATAGTGTCCATAACAGGTTCTGAATGCCGTCTTCTGGATATCCTCGGTCTTGACCCTGATTTGATGATAACCCGACTTCAGGTCGATCTTCGAGAATATGGTAGCTCCCCGCAGTCGATCCATCAAATCATCAATCCTAGGTAACAGATACCTATTCTTGACGGTTACCTTGTTCAATTGTCGGTAGTCGACACATAGTCATGACTTCCCGTCCTTCTTCTTCACCAATAAGACTGGCGCTCCCCAAGGTGAAACGCTTGGTCGTATGAATCCCTTCGACAGAAGATCTTCGAGTTGGGACTTCAATTCCACTAGCTCCGCAGGTGCCATACGATATGGTGCAATCGAAATCGGCCCTGTTCCCGGTACGATGTCTATAGCAAACTCAATGTCGCGCACAGGCGGCAATCCAGGTACATCGCCAGGAAAAACATCCGTGAATTCTTTCACCACTGGAATACTGCCAACTTCTGGGTTCCCTTTGCTCTCCAAGCTTAGCAAAACAGAATACTCCTGAGATCCCTCGTTCAAAGCGACGCTGATGTGATTGGCAGATAGATACTCGGAAAGATCCGAATCAGGAAATACCACTCTCTTTCGGTTGCAGTCCAAAAGACAATGATAACGGGACAACCCATCCATTCCTAGGATAACATCTAGGTTCTTAAGAGTTAGGCATACTAGGTTAGCATGGTAGATCCTATTGTTATATGTTATCGGACGATACATGCATGCTGAATTAGCAAGTAGAGTCTTGGCAGGAGTAGCAACTATCAGATCGAAGCTCAAAGCAGTAATAGGAAGTCTTAATCTGATCGCACAATCTCTAGAGATAAATGAATGCGTTGCACCGGAATCAAAAAGTACGGATAGAAGGTTACCGTCAATCTCGCAGTCGCCTCTAATCAGTCCATCGACCCCCTCAGCATCTTCACCATCCATGGTGTAGACTCTCGCCTTTGCAGCAGGACGCTTTCCTTGAGCAGTGTTGACGGTTGGCTCCGCCTTTGGTGCCCTGCACTGAGCAGCAGTATGCCCCAACTTGTTGCAATTGAAGCATTGAGGCCTCGTGTCGGGACAAGCACGAGCAAAGTGCCCCGGCTTCCCACACTTGAAGCACGTCAGTTCCCTGTTCTGAGTCTGACCCCCAGAACCACCAGCAGCACCCACCATGGGCTTGTAAGATCCTGATGCAAATCCTCTACCAGCAGGACGCTGATACGGCCTCCTGTTTTGAAACCTTCCCCTGTTCTGAATATTCTGAGAGCCCGACCTCATCGGCCCTCCAGTTCCCGCCCGGTTCAACCTCCGGTTCTTCATCAGCTCCACTTCCGTGGCTTTCTCCACCAATGATTGGAATCGCATGATTCCCAGCGGCCTCACTGAGTCCTCAATATCGGGTCTCAGTCCATTCACGAAGCGCTTGCACATGTAGCGCTCGTCAACATGATCATTAAAGAATTGGAAATGCTTTGCCAAAGACTCCAGCTTCGAAGCAAATTCCGGTACAGACATACCTCCCTGACGGAGTGTCAAAAACTGCGCCTCCCTCTCATCCCGGGCACTTGTCGGAAAATACTTTTCCAAGAACGCGGTCCGGAACGAGTTCCAGTTGATCTCTTCATGGTTGGCTTCCATGATTCCCCTGGTGCCCTTCCACCAGTATTCAGCATCTCCTAGCAGAAGATAAGTCGCCATGCCCACCTTGGCACCCTCAACAGTTTGCAGAACACCGAAAATCTTCTCGATTTCCTGGATCCAGAGATCCGCTGCGTCTGGATCAGTACCACCAGAGAGACCAAGTCTACTAACCCAATCCGTCCTCCCCTCGCAACCGCAGTGCGCTCCGATGCTGGACTCACGGGCTTAGGGCCCGAACCCTGATCATCAATGATCGCAACATAGGGTGCACTAGACCCTGCCGAAGGCACTCCCACTGGAATCTCCTCTGAGGGATCCTCCTCCTCTGAAGATGACGGTGGCGGCGGTGCTCCTCCGAATCCTGGTCCGCAGTGAACGCCCGGTGGCAAGTTGAAGCTGATAGAGCATCGCCTCAACACTCCTGACCTCAAGATTCCTCCACTGTCCACGTGGTCCTCCATGATGCGCCCCGAATACGTCGCTCGATGGCTCGCGGGGTCAACCACCCACGACCCGGGGTCGTCCTGATCGATCATCTCATACCTAATCCCCCCCGAAGGGTGGACCATGGTGAACCAGTCCGCAATACTCATCTGACAAAAGGCGTTGTCCGCCAAAACACAGACAGAAGACACGAGGGTCAACTCTAAAGAACTATGTAGATAATAAACCCAATAGGTACAAATAATAGATAGCCACTTAGGCTTATAGCTAAAGATGTCATTCCTAGGGTTGCATGTTCCACAATAACATAGACACAATAGTAGCAGATAGCATGTTCCAAATAGGTTTAACAATTACCAATCACACTCAACAACTAAATTCGTATGCATGTTGCATGATATGTATGCAGGTTAACCCAGTCAACCACATGCATTCCGGAAAGGGATGGACATCAAACGGATCAGCCCTAACACCAGCCACGGTGGAGCCATTTCGGCCCGCGTGCCTCTTACTCCAACAGGGGTAGTCAGATCAGCAGTAAACCCGTAGGTCTGCCATTTCGGTCTGCTACAAGAGACGTCTACAAACGCTCTTTCACGGCATTCCGGGTCTTATGACCATTTTGGAAACCGACGAGGTCCAGAGTACGTCTTGTGTTAATACCTCATTAATGTTGCATGTATGCAAAATGATTAGTCAAACAACGTCTCCGTCCTCACTCGACACGTCGCCACGTGTTCTAGGGAAGTTAAAGTCTCTAAAAGCTTACCCTAAGGTAAAGTCGATTCTGCGACCAAAAGACACACTTCATAACGACACATAGCTGCTCCAACAGCACCACAACAAACGCTGCTCCAACAGCACAATAACAAACGCTGCTCCAACAGCACAACAACAAACTCAACACTTGGATCCGACGACACTCCTCGTTTTTCCAAAACTATGATTTGACTTCCAATGCCTTCCTTCGAGGTTGTTATCATTACTTAAAGATTTTGAGGTTATTTAAGGTCTTATGAATTTTCTTTATAAAATAGATTCCATTTTGTCTTATCGCAAGTCTTATACATTTTCAGGATCTCCCAATCCCAAGTCGCTTCCAGAGGATGTCTCGATCCACTAAACAAAATTAAGGCCCGAACCTCGTTCGTCCTATCAAACTTTCTCGAAACTCTCAAAATAAAATCGGCATGACCTGCCCGCTATTCTCACCATTCAGAATCTCAGATTCCAGTACAGAGCATATTTAAATCATCACAATCAACAACATGTCATATATCAATAAATCGCATCATAAACACTTAGCACTTAGCATATAAAGCATGCACCACACATCCTAGATTACCCACATAGCACATAGCATGTAAGACAATCTCAAAAACATTCAGTAGATGAATCATCTACATTGTCAGCCGAAGTCTCAGAAAACATTTTCCAATCACACACAATTCCAGTGCATAAACAGTAAACAATGTCGAAACATCGACCCTAAGCATTAACTAGAGATTATGTGAGAAGCCCTCACCTGAAAGTTCTCCAGAATGATCAACTAGTGCTTCCTCGCTCTCAAAGTGTTGGTCCTCGGGGAAATCCTCAAAAGCACCTTTACAATAAAATCACAGAATACTATCAGAATCTATCGGAAACTAAGCTATCGATACTTACTAAGGTTACTCGAAGTAATCTATACCCTAAGGTACGATAAACTAGCGCGAAAGACAAGTTTTCGGAAAAGGAAATTTTCCTCCTCCCCCCTATAGGGCTCGGCCACTTTTGGTAACTGTGGGGTTCGATTTTTCTTCGATCAAACTTGGTTCCTATGCTTTCATTAGCCGTAACTAAGGGTATTCTGAGCTCGGAAAAATTATCGGATCAAAAACTGTCGCAGGGGTATTTTGGTCATGATTTTTAACTTAGGATTTTCAAAACTGAAATCCCAAAAACCAAATTTTGCAGGGACGTCACCAACGACGTTTATGACAACTAATCCTACTAGCACTAAGCTAAGGCGATAGTTTTCAGCCTAAAGGTTGAAGCTTTACACCAAAAACTCCAAAAATGGGTATTTTAGGTTCAAATTGATTCCGGCGGAATTCCGGCGACATAACGGAAAATCTAACCCGGCAGAAGTGATCTTGGGCACATATAGAAGAGGTTTAGAATCAGAAATGAAAGATTCAGGATAGTTTTGCAAAAACCCATAAACTATCCGCTCAGAAAACTCTACAGAAAAGCTATGGAAAAAGCGATCAGAGGTAAGGATTAGCGACTATACCTCGAAGCCTTGAAGTAGCAACTGATTGATCGACGATCAAGCAAGAAATGAACAAAAGCTCTTCTTCCTTCTTCCTCTTAGCAAATTCGCAGGTTTTGGAGAGAAATGGTGGAAATTTGTGATATTTTCTCATTTCTTGACTATATATAGAGGTTGGCAAAACGCGGTAAAATGAAAGTTTCGCGAATCTGATTTTTCCGGCTTCATTCTCCATGAATTCTAAGATAGGTTTTGGCGAAAGAATTCCAAAACTAAAATGAGGTCTCCTTATATTTTAGGTGACTAATGCAAAGTCGGTGTAAAACTATTTTACCCGATAAGTTACTTTTTGCATCGAATGTCGGAATGGAAAACTTCCTTCTGAAGAAAGATTGAAATCATCAAGAGAAATGGGTGTACGCGTGTAGAATCTTCATTTGAAGCTCTGAATAGAAAAAGTCTTCATTGAAGGTTGATTCTAGGGTTTTGAAAAACCAGGGATTCGGTTTCGGCAAACTTCCGATGATTGGAATCGGACGTTCGTAGATCCTAGAGTTTCGCCTCGAAATGATTGTGATATATGGAAAAAGAGAAGTTCTAATATTTCTCTAAAGATTTTTGGACTAAATTCCTACAGTGTTCCAAAGCTGGAAGTTTGTTGGAAATTATATTCCTATAGTGTTCCAAAGCTGGAACATAGTTTTGTTTCCTAAGGTTCTTGTCCTAGGTTTTAAATGCGAATATTAGTCGTGCTATTACTTAAATCGACTTCGATACAATCCTCAGACTTTTCCTGAACTTTCTCCTTCACATATTTATTTCATTTGGTAAACTCTAGTTCAGGTTTCCCTTCACGATACATCAACCCTAATCGTGAATAAGACTTTATTCACTTAGCATAAGCTTAAAAACTCGGGCCTTACACACAGGGAACAGAGGCGTGTTTAGCTCTTTCACGTAGCAAACATAATGAATTTTACAGCTTACAGGAGAAGACGTGTTTGGCACAACCGTTAAGTGAAAAAAACAGATTCCAGTTGTGTTCAATTTCAAGTTCACGTGAAAATAATAATGTTTTTATTCATACTTCGCCAAACCAAATTGCGAGGCATAACCCAGGTACAGACCTGATATCTTTTCCAGTTCACCTTCTTCGTTCATCAGAGGGTTTGCAAAAACGTTCTTTGCTCTTAACGTGAGAATAATCCCCTACCTTGACGTCGCCAACTGTGGTAATTTCGCCAAACACAAATTCTTCTGAGAAGAGTTCTCAACGGGGGTGTCCAAAAGGTAGTAAGAACAAATAGAAACCATTACTTGTTGATTTCTTAAAGCCAGTTTCGGGGGAAGACGGAGTGACGGCACGGGCGCAACGAACGTGGTTGGTTGGGAAGCAGTTGGGTTTGAGGCCGCAAGGAAGAGAGGCACTGATGCTTGGAGGCTCAAAATCAACAGAATAACCCCAATTTAAGTTGACATGTCGGGTCCCTGGTTTACTTCAAATGTTTGTGGTTTGGGCGGTTCAACGATAAGGGAGGCAATGAAAAAAGCTATTTTACATTGGAAACATGAGCTTTTGTTGTTACAGGAGACAAAATTAAATGAGCAGCGGCAGCAGACACTGGATTCATGGACTCAAGGCTTGTAGATGCGACATGTTGAGGTTCATTCTGTGGGGGCAGTAGGAGATTGATGACCCCAGTTTAGTAGTGTTTTTAGGGTCATTTCGTTGTGGGTTTTGAGTCTTTTTGTTGAGTCTCATGTAGTGTTTCATGCATTCTCATGCATTTTTATCTTTATTAGTCCTTTTGCATTGCTTTGGTAATTTCATAGTTTTATAAGGTCTTTAATGGTATTTTAGTAGAGTTTAGGGGTCTAGTTTAATTCCTAGTTCATTTTATACCTTTGTTCCTAGTCTTTCTATGCAAGCAATCAGGTTGTAACAGCTGAAGGAAGAAGGCCAAGGGGTTTAAAGGCTTGATGGAGGCATTAAAGTGTGTTAAAGTTGAAGTTTAAGAGGTTTTCAGGCGAGCTGGGGCGCTCAAGCGCTCCACATGGGCGCCTGAGCGCCAGGTTGGCAGATACTTTTTGTGCCAGGATTTGGTGCTGGCGCTTGAGCGCCCGACACACCAGTAAACTCGTCAATTTTGCCTATAAATAGGATTTTTGTCATTTCTCTTGAAACCTTTTGTCATTTTACCATATTTCAATAAGTTAAAAGAGAGGGTTTGAGTTCTGGAGCTTGAGGAACTTTTTCTAGGCCTTATGTTCCAGGTTTTATCTTCATCTTCTTGTATGGATTCCATAGCCATGCTTGGCTAAAAACCCCTTTGTTTTGGGTTCTTTGTAAGACTTTGGATGTTTTAGCTTTTAATTCCTTTCCTATTCGTAATGTTCTGAGTAAACCCTTGAATCTCACTTCTATGCTTAATCTTTCAAGCTTGAATGCATGCTAGCTTCTTACTTTTCTATAATCATAATGATAGTTTATTATAGAATTGGGACTTGTTGTGAGATTACTCCTTCTATACTTGCTGCTAGGAATAGAGGAAGAGTTGAGGTTGGTTGGCCTGAATTGTATGCTTATTGCTTCTATCAAATGCTTTGGTTAGCAAGGAATTGAACCTATCTTTTGGTTAGAATGGGTTTTCTTTACGAGGCATCGATGGATGACTGTCTAGGCTAGAACTTCAAGGAGAGACTCATGATTTATTGGATAGGAAGGTTTGCTAAAACTGAATTAGTTGAACAAGAACCCAAGGCAATCTCATTTCTGAATTTCGATCACTTTACTACTTGTTCATTTATCTATTACATAATCAAAGAAACAACCAATCTTAAAAACTGAATTTTACTCGCTTTTTAACCTTGAACTTGACTCTTAAACTGAATTCACATTCCAATTCCCTGTGGTTCGATAATTTAAAACCCGGAGATATCTGTGCACTTGCAGATTGACCAACAAGTTTTTGGCGCCGTTGCCGGGGAGTTGTTTTGCGATTTTTGGTTTAAGTTTTAAGTTTTTGGTCTTGCTTTAAGTTTTTAACTTGTCTAGAATTGGTGCTACTAATCTTCCTCTGTTGACTGTCGTTCGCATGTTGCTTTCAAGAGAAGCACCACCATGGGTGGCCGCATGACAGAGGAGGAGGTGCAAGCCCACATTGAGGCAAGGATCCAAGAGGGTATTACCCTCCGTTTGCGTGAACAAGAAGTTGAGAATGCCAACCGGACTCTTCGGGAACTAACTTCGGGGTCTATGAGCTTTGACTATCCCGGAAGTATTGTCATCCCCGAAGGAGTTGGGAACTTTGAGTTGAGACCGGCATTCATCAACATGGTGAGCCAAAGCCAATATGGTGGAGGTTCCTCGGAAGATCGTCATGCTCATATGGAGAAGTTCATCCGGAATTGCAACACTTATCGTGTGGTGAATGTTCCTTCAGAAGCAATCCGGTTGAGCCTATTTCCCTTATCTTTGAAGGACGTAGCAGAGGAATGGCTAAATTCACAACCTCAAGGGAGTCTCACTACTTGGAAAGACCTTGCAGAAAAATTCACAACGAGGTTCTTCCCGAGGTCTCTTTTGAGGAAGTTGAAGAATGATATCATGACCTTCGCACAATCCACGGATGAAAATCTTTATGAGGCTTGGGAGCACTTTAAGAAGATTTTGAGGAAATGTCCTCAACACAATCTCACCTAAGCAGAATGTGTGGCGAAGTTCTATGATGGTTTACTATACTCATCAAGGTTTGGCTTGGACGCGGCCTCGAATGGGGAGTTTGACGCTCTGCCCTCACAAGCGGGGTATGATTTGATAGAGAAGATGGCGGTGAGGGCCATGAACTCCGAGAATGAACGCCAAATCCGAAGATGTTCTTTTGAAGTTGAAGCTTATGACAAGATCATGGCCTCCAACAAACAACTCTCCGAGGAAATGGCGGTAATCCGAAAACATATAGAGGAGACCAAGTCAAGTGGAGCCAAGATAACTTGCATGGAGTGTGAGTTTTGTGGTGGGTCTCATGCTAGTAACCAGTGTACTCTTAATGATGGTGATGGTGAGACCAAAGCATCAATGCATGGAGGAGGAGTCCAAACCACAGAACAAGATCCTTTTGTCCAGCCGCAAATTGTTGCAAAGGCGGTTGGCAAGAGGAGTCTAGAGGAGCTGATCGAGAGATTCATTGATCATTCAGCAAGTAATTACAAGAGCCACGAGTTGGCTATAAAGAGCTTGGAGAGTCAATTGGGGCAGCTAGCGAAGCAAATGTCCGAAAATCACCAAGGTAAGTTCTCTTCCGAAACTTTGGCTTTAACTGAGCAAGAAAATACTGTTGTTGTTTCTACTAGGAGTGGAAGAGTGTTACATGAGCCAGAGAAAAAAATTGAGGGAGAGAAAAATGAGGAAGCTGAGGTAGAGAGAGATGAGGGTGTTATGGAGGAAAGAGCTAGAGAGCCCACTAGGACTAGGATTGTTAACACTCATATCCCTGAACTCCGCAAGATTCCATTTCCTAAGGCTTTGGTGAAGAAAAATCTGGATAAACAATTTTCTAAGTTCTTGGAAGTTTTCAAAAAGCTCCATATTAACATTCCTTTCTCCGAAGCCTTAGAGCAAATGCCAATCTATGATCAGTTCATGAAAGACATTCTCAGCAAGAGAAGGAAGTTGAGTGAGGTTGATGAAACTATCTTGATGACCGAAGAGTGTAGTGCCATTTTGCAAAGAAAGATGCCTAAAAAAAGGAGACATCCCAGGAGCTTTACTATTCCGGTACAGATAGAGGGGTTAACTGTGGTAGAAGCCTTGTGTGATTTAGGAGCGAGTATCAATTTGTTGCCGCTCAGTATGTTCAAAAGGTTGAACTTAGGTGAGGTTACCCCAACTATGATTTCTTTGCAAATGGCGGACAGATCTTTAAAAACCCCTTACGAGATCATTGAGGATGTTGTGGTTAAGGTGGATAAGTTTGTTTTCCCAGTGGATTTTGTCATTCTTGACATAGAAGAGGACTCAAAAGTCCCTCTCATATTGGGGAGACCATTCTTAGCCACTGGTGAGGCTGAAATTAAAGTGGCCAAGGGAACTCTAACTTTGAGAGTGGGTGAAGATGAGGTCCTCTTTAATATCCTTGACTTCTTAAAACACCGAGCGGATGATGAAGTTTTTCGGTGTGAAGTGGTTGATGAGCTTGTGTGTGAAGAGTTTGTTAGGATATCTATTAAGGACCCCTTGGAAACAACAATCATGGAGGGGCTAGAAATAAAGGACAAAAATCTTGAGAGTGAACTTGACTCCTTGTACCCTGAGGTGAATGCTACTCTATCTCAATTAGAATCTGTCTCATCTCTTGCCACCAAAAGCATTTGGAAAGAAGAATTAATTAGGGATGAGGAGATTCCAATTGATGAGAAGAGTGAGCTCAAGCCACTCCCTTCCTCTCTCAAATATGCTTATCTTGAGGAAGGTGAGAATAAACCTGTTATTTTGAGTAGTGCTCTCACATCTTTAGAAGAGGAGAAACTCAGAGTTTTGAGGGATCACAAGTCAGCTTTGGGTTGGACTATTGATGATATCAAAGGTATTAGTCCTGCGATATGCATGCATAAAATTTTGTTGGAAGAAAATTACAAACCGATAGCCCAACCTCAAAGAAGACTTAACCCTTCCATGAAGGATGTGGTGAGGAAAGAGATAATTAAATTGCTTGATGCAGGTGTGATTTATCCAATTTCGGATAGTGAATGGGTAAGTCCCGTTCAAGTGGTTCCCAAGAAAGGAGGCATCACAGTGGTTGCCAATGAGAATAATGAGTTGATTCCCACTTGTCAAGTGACGAAGTGGAGGGTTTGTATTGATTATCGAAGGTTGAATTCAGTAACTAGGAAGGACTATTTTCCTTTACCTTTCATAGATCAAATGCTTGATAAGTTGGCAGGGCATCAATACTATTGTTTTATTGATGGTTACTCCGGGTACAACCAAATTTGTGTTGCTCCGGAAGACCAAGAGAAGACGGCATTCACTTGCCCTTACGGCGTGTTTGCTTACAAGAGAATGCCATTTGGGCTTTGCAATGCCCCAGCCACTTTCCAAAGGTGCATGTTTGCTATTTTCTCTGACTTGATAGAGACTTGCATTGAGATTTTTATGGACGACTTCTCTGTTTTTGGTCCAAATTTTGATGCTTGTCTAGGGAATCTAGCTTTGGTGTTGAAGAGAAGTCAAGAGACCAACTTGGTCTTGAATTGGGAGAAGTGCCATTTCATGGTTAGGGATGGCATAGTTCTTGGACACAAGGTGTCCGAAAAAGGGATTGAGGTTGATAGAGCTAAGATTGAAGTCATTGAAAAGCTCCCTCCCCCAACTAATGTCAAGGGTATTAGGAGTTTCCTTGGGCATGCTGGATTTTATAGGCGGTTTATTAAAGACTTTTCCAAATTAGCTAAGCCTATGACCAATTTGCTTGAGAAGGAAGCACCTTTTACTTTTGATGAGAATTGCTTGAAAACTTTTGAGTCTATTAAAGAAAGTTTGGTGACAGCCCCTGTTATTGTTGCTCCGGATTGGTCTCTACCATTTGAGATCATGTGTGATGCTAGTGATTTAGCTTTAGGGGCTGTCTTGTGTCAAAAGAAAGAAAGAGTGTTGTACGTGATATACTATGCGAGTAGAGTTTTGAATGAGGCCAAAGGAACTACACTACAACTGAAAAAGAGTTGTTGGGTGTAGTCTTTGCTTGTGAGAAGTTTAGGCCTAACATTTTGGGTTTTAAAGTTACTGTTCATACTGACCATGCTGCTTTGAGACATTTGTTTGCTAAACAGGACTCTAAGCCGAGGTTGATTCGATGGGTCTTACTCCTTCAAGAGTTCGACCTTGAGATCATTGACCGAAGAGGCAAGGACAATGGAGTAGCAGACCATTTGTCGAGATTGGAAGGTGGGGCATGCAACCCAATAACTATTCAAGAGGAGTTCCCGGATGAGAAACTCCTAGCTGTTTCCACCGAGAAATCCCTACCCTGGTATGTGCATTTTGCTAATTACCGTGTTGCTGGACTTATTCCCCATGACTTGACCTGGCAGCAGAAGAAGAGATTCCTGCATGATGCGAAATCTTACCTCTGGGAGGATCCTTATCTTTTTAAAATTTGCTCTGATGGAGTCATAAGAAGGTGCATCCCAGAGGTTGATTTCAAGAAGATTCTTTGGCATTGCCATGGATCAAGTTATGGTGGACATTTTAGTGGGGAGAGGACCGCTGCTAAGGTCCTCCAAAGTGGTTTCTATTGGCCTACTCTGCATAAGGATAGTAGAGCTTTTGTTGAGAGTTGTGATAGGTGTCAGCGGACTGGTAACATCTCAAGGAGAAATGAGATGCCCCTAAAAAATATTTTGGAAATTGAGTTGTTTGATGTTTGGGGCATCGATTTCATGGGACCCTTCCCACTTTCTTTTGGTTGTCAGTATATTCTGGTGGTTGTTGACCATGTTTCTAAGTGGGTTGAAGCCGCTGCACTCTCAACAAATGACTCTAAAGTGGTGGTTTCTTTTCTGAAAAAGAACATTTTCACTAGGTTTGGTGTTCCTAGAGCGATTATAAGTGATGGGGGTACCCATTTTCGAGTCTCTCTTGGAAAAATATGGTGTTAAGCATAAAGTGTCTACCCCCTATCACCCTCAAACTAGTGGGCAAGTTGAGATTTCTAATCGGGAGTTGAAACGTATTCTTGAAAAAGTGGTAGATTCTTCTAGAAGGGATTGGTCAAGGAAACTTGACGATGCCTTATGGGCTTACCGAACCGCTTTTAAAACTCCGATTGGTACCTCTCCTTTCCACCTAGTTTTTGGGAAAGCGTGTCACTTACCGGTGGAATTAGAACACAAGGCCTATTGAGCCATAAGGAAATTGAATTTTGATTGGAAAGTTGCTAGCGAAAAGAGACTCTTGCAATTGAATGAACCTTAGGTTGAGCCATAAGGAAATTGAAATCTGCATGTTGGTTGTTGTGTTTTTGCAGGGAATGGGAGCCTGAAGTTCAAAAAAAAAAAAAGCGGTTCCGAGGCCTCAGTTTTGTTTGGTAAGAGAGGTTACCCCTACTCTCTACGCAAAGTTCATGCATTTTAGCATATTTTTCCTTTCTAGAGTTTTGCATATTGAGTCTTTTGTGTCTGGGTTGTTATTTCCCTATACTTTAATGGCATGCTTCTGAGTTTCGCTCTCTCACATGATGCTTGTTTTGAACATGTTTTTAAGAGGATACTTTGTGCTGTTTTTGGGGGAGTGTTTGTATGATGGGAAAGAGAGGATGAGACTTCGATCTTCTAAGTGTTGTCTTGAGGATAGAGTTGATGTGAGTTCACAAGGGTCCATCTTTGACCCTTCACTATAAAATTTCCCTGGAGGATTCTGACTCACTCGTACTTCTTGGTTCTGTATTGATTTCACTCTTTGTATGCTTTGTGATACTTGCACAATTCTTGAGACCTGTAGGTTTTTGAGCTTCAGAGTTTGTTGGCTTGAACATTTGTCCCTAGTTGTCCCTTTTGAGCCTATTGAAGATTTATTTGTTAGCTAAATGATTGGGATGGATGATAGGTTGGATTTTGGGGAGTGATGGTCCTTAAATTGTTTTGGAGCTAAATAAAGTTTGAAATTGTCTCTTGCCCCATGTGAAAAAAAAAAGAAAAAAAGACTCCTAATCAAGTTGGAGTTGCAAAAAGAAAAAAATAGAAGAAAAGAAAGTTGAAAAAGAGGGGTCAAGAGACTTGTGCAAAAAAATGTTTGTTGTTGAAAGCTCCGGGGGGATACTAATAGGACCACACTCAATATGTTTTGAAGCCTAGTCTTCCTTAGGGACCGACCACCTTGTACTTCACCAAGCCACACATTTCACCCCTTGTGAAGTCTCTTTGAATTTGTGCATGTTTGATCTTTGTTGCTTTTGAGTGAATGAAATCCAGAACCTATGAACTGCTTGTGTGCTCAGTGCACTAAATGTATATCTCATCCTAGGAATTTTAGATCTATATGTTTCTCATAATGGACTCTAAACTCTTCTTTGTCTGAAAGTGGCATAAAGTGGATTGTTGTGTCTTTCTTTTGGAACCAGCTGTAGTTTCAATATCCCCCGGTTTTTGTGATCAGTATTCTGTTGAGAGCACTTGTTTTGGGAGCATTTCTTGCGCTTGAGGGCAAGCGAGTTATTCTTTATGCTCGAGGGCGAGCTGTTGTTGAGTATAGTGGTGTGATGACCTCAATTTAGTAGTGTTTTTAGGGTCATTTCGTTGTGGGTTTTGAGTCTTTTTGTTGAGTCTCATGTAGTGTTTCATGCATTCTCATGCATTTTTATCTTTATTAGTCCTTTTGCATTGCTTTGGTAATTTCATAGTTTTATAAGGTCTTTAATGGTATTTTAGTAGAGTTTAGGGGTCTAGTTTAATTCCTAGTTCATTTTATACTTTTGTGCAATTTAACCTTTGAGTTTCTTGGTTTTGTTCCTAGTCTTTCTATGCAAGCAATCAGGTTGTAACAGCTGAAGGAAGAAGGCCAAGGGGTTTAAAGGCTTGATGGAGGCATTAAAGTGTGTTAAAGTTGAAGTTTAAGAGGTTTTCAGGCGAGCTGGGGCGCTCAAGCGCTCCACATGAGCGCCTGAGCGCCAGGTTGGCAGATACTTTTTGTGCCAGGATGTGGTGCTGGCGCTTGAGCGTCCGGCACTGGCGCTTCAGCGCCCGGCACACCAGTAAACTCGTCCATTTTGCCTATAAATAGGATTTTTGTCATTTCTCTTGAAACCTTTTGTCATTTTACCATATTTCAATAAGTTAGAAGAGAGGGTTTGAGTTCTGGAGCTTGAGGAACTTTTTCTAGGCCTTATGGTCCAGCTTTTATCTTCATCTTCTTGTATGGATTCCATAGCCATGCTTAGCTTTTAATTCCTATCCTATTCGTAATGTTCTGAGTAAACCCTTGAATCTCACTTCTATGCTTAATCTTTCAAGCTTGAATGCATGCTAGCTTCTTACTTTTCTATAATCATAACGATAGTTTGTTATAGAATTGGGACTTGTTGTGAGATTACTCCTTCTATACTTGCTGCTAGGAATAGAGGAAGAGTTGGGGTTGGTTGGCCTGAATTGTATGCTTATTGCTTCTATCAAATGCTTAGGTTATCAAGGAATTGAACCTATCTTTTGGTTAGAAAGGTTTTTCTTTAGGAGGCATCGATAGATGACTATCTAGGCTAGAACTTCAAGGAGAGACTCAGGATTTATTGGATAGGAAGGTTTGCTAAAACTGAATTAGTTGAACAAGAACCCAAGGCAATCTCATTTCTGAATTTCGATCACTTTACTACTTGTTCATTTATCTGTTACATAATCAATGAAATAACCAATCTTAAAAACTGAATTTTACTCGCTTTTTAACCTTGAACTTGACTCTTAAACTGAATTCACATTCCAATTCCCTGTGGTTCGATAATTTAAAACCCGGAGATATCTGTGCACTTGCAGATTGACCAAAAGAGATCTTATGTGTTTGTGGCGAGAGAGTTCGATACACGTGTTGATAGTGGTTCCTGATACATGGTTTATTTTGTTCATTGTGAAACTTCCTAATTTTGATCAAATTGTGTTGGTGGGTAATATCAACAGGCCACACTTGACGACAGAGCGTCGTATCTGTTTTGATGCTTTGAGTGCTCACGTATTGAGCCATGGAGGGCTGGTATTCCTTGGTGGTGATTTTAATGCGGTTTTGCTAGGTTCGGAACGAGCTCCAGGTAGGGTGTTGGATGCGGGTGAAGAAGATTTTCAGCATTTGTGTAGGACAACAACTTTACATATTTGCCATTAATTAATGGGAAATTTACTTGGTACAATGGTCGCAATGATGGTCTGTGAAGCCTCAGGATCGTTGAGGATGAGGTGATTCTGACTTTCTCGAATATTACTTAATATGTGTTTGACTGGAATGTATCAGATCATAGGGCTGTGGGCTTGATGTTTGGAGTTCCTGATGCTGGTCCTAAATCTTTTTACTATTTTAATTATTGGGTTGATGAGCATGGGTTTAACGACTTGGTTGAAACCTGGCGGAGGTCTACAGTCTATCAAGGTTGGTCGGGCTATGTTCTACAATAAAAACTAAAAGGGTCTAGGGGGAAAATAAGAGAGTGGCATAAGGGGAGAAGGGCGTGGGGAGCAGAAAAAATTATACAATTAGAGAGGAGATTGCAAGAGGTGATGGGTGCGTTAGAGAGCTAGGGGCGACGGAGGTTTTGACTAAAGAAAGGAAGGAAGTGTTAGAGGCTTTGTGGCGAGCATATCGTGAGGAGGAAAGGGTTTGGCATCAGAAGTCGAGGGTGCGTTGGTTGAAAGAGGGGGATAGAAATACCAAGTACTTCCATATCGAGTTTGTAAGGCGCGCACTGTACAGAAAAATATCACACAAATTAAATATGAGGGCAGATTGCTAACGACTCTAGATGATATTAAAAATGCCATGCGGAATCACTTTCAGGATTTTTTTCGGGTGACAGATGTATCGATGCCACGATTTCACAATGTCAAATTAAAAAAGCTGACAATTGTAGACAATCACTTATTGGAAGCAGCTTTTTCACTTGAAGATATTTGGGAAGCAGTGAAAAAATTTGATGGAATAAAGCACCAGGCCCAGATGGTTTTAGCTTGGATTTTTTTAAAAATTATGGAATCTCATGAAGGATGATTTGCTGAATTTATTCAATGATTTCTACCGTACGGGACGCAAGTTGTCGAGAAAGCCGGGAGTAGAGATAAGCATCAGCAACCTAAAGAAGAAAAAAAACTTAAGTTAAAAACATGGCAAGAAATGGAGGGTGGAATGACTAAGTTAAAGGGAGTGCGGATTTTACGAACTAAGGTTTCTTCAAAGTCGGAGTCATCTTCTCCCTTTTTTTCCCCTGGACCAGCTCTTGACCTTTTCTGGCCACTAACCTTAGTGGCTAAGCTCTGAGAGTCCACTTCATTAAGGGTTTCGACAGAATGAGGTTTGTTGTTCCTTTGTCTTGGATTGTCTAAATTTTAGCTAAGTGGTTCTGTGGCAAATTGTGGGACTCGATGTTGTAGCATCTTGGCTGTCACATATGTCCCTGTGGGCCTGCTGTTTTTGATTAAGTTTTGTATCTCAGAAGCGTTGGGTTGATCAAGTGGTTAACAAGCTAGGGTTTGTTATAAGGCTTCTGCGCTGCATGATGGATTTATTAAGTGTGATTAAATTGATTCCAACAGATTGGATCTAACGGCTGTTTGTGGAAGGTTTATCTTTTGTTCAAATCTTAGTAATAAGAGATTTGTTGCTGGTTTAATAAGATAGACTTCCTATTTATGTTATGGACTCTTTGTTGCTGAAGCCCATGGAAGACAAGGCCTGAGGAACTACTATATGTGAAGACCAAGATCTAGCTGATAGGTCACGTTTTTTAGCAGATAAGAAATTAGGGTTTTTCTTGTGAGTTCAGACTGTGTTCTTGTGTGTAACTATCTTAGCAGCTTTCACTGATTCTTGTTAGGCTGAGAGTAGTTTGTGTAACCGTTTGATCGTGTGATCTGTCTTCATTGTGTTTGTAAGGGATTAATCACTGGGGCAGTGATTGGGTGAGAAAGTGAGAGGGGCTCTCATACTTAGGGGGAGGACTAAGTAATAAGACACTACAGAAAAATGGGAAAAGGGCTATGAATAGGGGCTATTCATCTAAGACCTTGTGTACTTGATTATCTGACGTAGTGGATTATCTTTCTCGGGCTGAAGCCCTCCAGACGTAGGTGGTTTTGCACCGAACTGGGTTAACAATCCTTTGTGTTTGGTTGCTGTTATTTTTACATTTTGTCAAAGTTGTTTTCTGATTATAATATGTTGTACAAGATGTCTTAGACATCGTGTAAAACATTTGTCCTTACGTGTGCCAGAATTTCAATTGGCATCACAGCAGGCATTCTGGTATTATGAACAACAGCAAGGAAGGAGGGTCTATCAACAGGCCACCCATTTTGGATGAAACCAACTATGATTACTGGAAGGCTTGTATGGTTGCATTTCTCAAATCCATTGATAGCAAAACTTGGAAGGCAATTGTCAAAGGTTGGAAACATCCAGTGAAGGCTGACAAGGAGGGAACCTCAACAACTGAACTGAAACCTGAGGAGGAGTGGAACAAGGAAGAAGATGGGGAAGCTCTAGGCAACTCCAAGGCACGAAATGCTATTTGTTATGGAGTCGACAAGAATATGTTCCGGCTTATCAACACCTGCATTGTAGCAAAAGATGCTTGGGAAATTCTCAAGGTAGCACATGAAGGTACATCCAGAGTACGCATGTCCAGACTTCAGTTGCTTACCACTCAGTTTGAGAATCTGAGAATGAAGGAAGATGAGACTATCTCTGACTTTCATTTGCGAGTACGTGATTTGGCAAATGCATCATTTGCTCTTGGTGAACAAATGTCTGAAGAGAAGCTTGCGAGGAAGATCCTGAGATCACTGCCTAAGAAATATGACATGAAGGTTACTGCGATTGAAGAAGCCCAAGATATTAGCAGTATTAAGGTGGATGAACTTATTGGATCTCTGCAGACTTTTGAAATGTCTATCAATGAGAGATCTGACAAGAAAAACAAGAGTATAGCGTTTGTGTCAAATACTGAAGATGATGACCAAAGTGAGAAAGATGTTGATGAGAATATTGCTGAAGCTATAGCTTTACTTGGGAAGAAATTTAACAAAGTCATGAGGAAGTTTGATAGGAGATCAAAATCCAACACTTCAGATAAGCGTTTTGATACTGCTAAAAATTCTGTTAATTCTCGCAGGGGCAAGGAAGAAGACAAGACTAGCAAAGGCAAGGGGATCCAGTGTCATGAGTGTGGCTTTGGGCACATCAAGGCAGAATGTTCAACCTATCTGAAGAAGCAAAGCAAAGGAATGGTAGCAACATGGTCTGATGATGATTCTGAAGAAGAAGATGAAACTCAAGTACTAGGATTTACAGTGAAATGCAGTTCAGAAAATGGATCCAGTGATGATGATATCTCTGAGGAAAAGCTTGCTGAAACATATAGGTTGATGTTCAACAAATGGGAAGAGGCATGCAGTCATGGCAAGAAACTGGAATTGACTGTAGTTGCTCTGGAAGCTGACAAGAAGATACTGAAAGACATGAACAAGAGTCTTCAAGAGGAGATCTCTGTGCTGAAATCAAGAGATGAAGAAATGATCAAGTCTGTACAAATGTTGAACAAGGGCAGTGATGTGCTAGACCAAATACTGGAGACTGGAAAAATGGCTAAAGATATTAAAGGAATTGGTTATGGTCTGGAACCCACATTAGAAGAAGGTAGCAAATCTGAGCACAAGTTCGTTCCCTCGGAGAAAAGAACATAATTCAAGGTGACCAACCAGATGTTCCAACAAGGTGTCAAACATGTGTACCTTATACCTTATGTGTATCCTCAAGTGAGGAGTGGGAGAAACTATAGCTGGAGATGTCACCATTGTGGTAGAATTGGGCATATAAGGCCCTACTGTTACAAATTATTTGGGTTTCCCAGACCAAGTAATAGATATTATGTGAACTATCAGCAAGATCAACGGAGACAAGAGTGGAAACCGAAAGGAGGTGTACATGCTCTCATTGTTCATACTTCTCTCAGGGTATCCTCAAAAGAAGACTCGTATTTTGATAGTGGATGCTCTAGACATATGATTGGGTAAAGAATCTTCTTGACAAAGTCAAACCTCGTACTACCAGCTATGTAACTTTTGGGGATGGTGCTAAAGGGAAAATCAAAGGATCAGGAAAATTGGTAAACTATGGGTCACCTGGGCTAGATGATGTTCTGCTAGTGGAAGGGCTAACTGCAAATCTGATAAGTATAAGTCAATTATGTGATCAAGATCTTGACGTGTCTTTCAACAAAACTGCTTGTAGGGTCACTGACAGCAATGGTGAAGTGGTTATTAGAGGAACTCGTTCAAAGGACAAATCTTACATGTGGATATCACAAGACAAAGCAATGTCTTCAAAGTGCTTATCAACAGTTAAGGAGGAGGTTATGCTATGGCATCAAAAACTGGGTCATCTAAATCCCAAAGGCATGAAGATGATCATTTCAACTGAGGCCATCAGAGGACTGCCCAAACTGAAGATAAAAGAAGGCAGTATATGTGTTGAGTGTTAGGTTGACAAACAAACTAAGGCATCACATAAGAAACTTCAGCAAGTTCCTACATCCATAACTCTTGAATTATTACACATGGATCTTATGGGTCCAATGCAAGTGGAGAGCCTAGGAGGAAAAAGGTATGCATTTGTTTGTGTTGATGACTTTTCTAGATACACTTGGGTTAATTTTATTGCAAAGAAATCAGACACCTTCAGTGTATTTAAAGATTTGTGCCAGCAAGTTCAAAGGGAGAAAGGTCATGGTATTGTGAGGATTCGTAGTGATCATGGGAAAGAGTTTGAAAATGGCAAGTTCTCTGAATATTGCTCAGATGAAGGTATTAATCATGAATTCTCAGCTCCCATCACACCTCAACAAAATGGGGTGGTTGAAAGAAAGAATAGAACCATTCAAGAATCTGCAAGAGTCATGTTGATTGCAAAGAAGTTACCATTACATTTCTGGGCTAAAGCCATGAGTACTGCATGCTACATTCATAATAGGGTAACTATTCGTTCAAGCACCTCCTCCACCCTTTATGAGTTATGGAAAGGAAAGAAGCCAACAGTGAGTTATTTTCATGTATTTGGAAGTAAGTGCTATATTCTGGCAGATAGAGAGCCAAGGAGAAAGCTTGATCCTAAAAGGGATGAAGGCATCTTTCTTGGATATTCAACCAACAACAGAGCCTACAGGGTCTATAACAATAGATCCAAAACTATGATGGAGTCAATAAATGTGGTGATAGATGATAGCCTAGGAGAGTTGAAAAATATTGAAGAGGATGAAGATGATGCACCTCTCCAGTCAGATGATAGTAATCCAAATGTGTCAGACATCAGGTCAAACAATGAGGCTGAAGACAGTACTGAGAATCTGAATTCAGGGAATAGAATACCATCCATTAGGATTAAGAAGATTCAGCCCAAGGAGAACATCATTGGAGACTTGTATGAGGGGGTTACCACTAGATCAAGAGAAGTTATTGCAAATAGTTGTTTCACTTACAAGATTGAACCCAAAAATATCAAAGAAGCTCTTGCTGATGAATTCTGGATAAATGCAATGCAAGATGAACTGGGTCAATTCAAGAGAAATGAAGTGTGGGAACTGGTGCCAAGGCCAGAAGGCGTGAATGTGATTGGTACAAAGTGGATTTACAGGAATAAATCTGATGAACATGCGGTGGTGACTACGAACCAAGCACGCTTGGTGGCTCAAGGATATACACAAATAGAAGGGGTAGACTTTGATGAAACATTTGCTCCAGTTGCTCGCTTGGAGTCCATCAGATTACTACTAGGAGTTGCTTGTTTGTTTAAATTCAGATTATTTCAAATGGATGTGAAAAGTGCTTTTCTGAATGGATATCTAAATGAGGAAGTGTTTGTTGAACAACCAAAAGGGTTTATTGATCCATATTTCCCAGAACATGTCTACAGATTGAAAAAGGCTTTGTATGGTCTGAAACAAGCACCAAGGGCTTGGTATGAAAGGCTCACAGATTTTCTGGTTGGAAATGAGTATGATAAAGGAGGAATTGACAAAACTCTGTTTGTAAAGAAGGACAAAGGCAATTCTGATAGCCCAGATCTAAGTTGATGATATACTGTTTGGAGGGATGTCTGACCAGATGGTAGATCATTTTGTGGAACAAATGAAGTCAGAATTAGAAATGAGTGTAGTGGGAGAGTTAAACTACTTTCTGGGTCTACAAGTAAAACAAATGGAAGATACAATGTTCGTATCTCAGAGTAAGTATGCCAAAGAATTGGTAAAGAAGTTTGGCTTAGAAGGTG